>NC_134708.1:12966200-13086200 GCF_043290135.1 Rhipicephalus microplus | reverse complement strand
GCGTGCCTGGTGGTCTGACGCTTGGCGCGGCGCGCCATTGGAGGAGTCTGCCCTGACGACAAAGCGGCGCTTCTGATTGGACATTTTGGTTGGACCCGGTGTAAATAAAAGAAGCCCTGCGGCGCGTCGCGATCGGCAGTCCTAGAGAGAGGAGTCCCCATGTCGGAGGGCCGACATGTGTGTGAGTCAGCGGTCTTAGGCGAAAGGCTGACCTATGTGTTAGAGAGGAGAGTTCGGCTTTTCGAGTCTCTGTCGGCCCCAGTGCCGAAATTGTAACGCTTCTGTATATATGCTGTACATAAACCTTGTTTAACTCACCGTCGTCTCGTCCGCTCGTCTTATCGGCTCTGCGCAGAAGCAGTCGCGAGCTGATAAACATACTCTACGCAACAGTGGTGGCTTCGGCGGGATCGGCCCATCGTGCGCAACAGTGGAGGTCAGCGGTGGGATCGGTCCGTTTCTCAACAGTGGTGGAAGCGGCGGGATCGGTCCGTTTCTCAACAGTGGTTGGCAGCTGCGGGATCGGCCGGCGTCAGCGACATCGATGCGGTGAGTGCCTGATGTTTTCCCCTCAGTTCACCAGACTACTCTAGCTCAGGTTGCAGTAGTTTAGAGAAGGGCTGTGTGAAGCATTGTAGTGAGCTTTGATCGTTTCAAGCAAAGTCGAAGTGCTTTGAAACCAAGGTTAATGCGGAGGGGGTAAACACGGGAGAGTGAAAAATTGCTTGCGCGTCTTGCTAGTAGGCTTATAGTGGGTACGGCAAGTAAATTGTTAACAGGGGCAAACAGCAAGAGGCTAGTGTGAACGATGGAGAACCTTAAAGTGAAGGAACTCATCGAAATTTGTGAGGAACTCGGCATAACTTTGGGCCGTGCGAAACGAAAGCAAGCGATCCTTGAGATCATGAAGGATGAGGGAGTGTCGGCTGAGGAAGTCGATGAGGCCTGGGTGGATATTAAGGCACGCCGTGAGGAGGCTGAAAGGCGGGAAATAGAAGCTCGCGAACGTGAGGAGGCTGAAAGGCGAGAAGCTCGCGAACGTGAGGAGGCTGAAAGGCGTGAAGCTCGTGAGGAGGCTGAAAGGCGTGAAGCTCGCGAGGAGGCTGAAAGGCGTGAAGCTCGCGAGGAGGCTGAAAGGCGTGAAGCTCGCGAACGTGAGGAGGCTGAAAGGCGCGAACGTCGCGAGGAGGCCGAGAGACAAGAGCGCCTAGAGTTGAAACGACTAGAATTGGCAATCCTACAGTGTTCGCAGGCGCCTAGCGTAGCTTCTCCAACAGTTCAGGTCAGCGGTTTTAGAATTCGGGACCAACTGCCACCGTTCGTAGTAGGCGAGGACATGGCGAAGTATCTCGTCAAGTTTGAACACGTCTGTGAGCGAAATGCTTTGGAGCAGTCTCTTTGGGCGCGGAACCTGCTAGCTCTTCTTCCCGGCGAAGTGTCCGACGCGATAACTTGCTTATCGAGGGAAGCGTTTGAGAGCTATGACGAGGTTAAGGAAGTGCTCTTGAGACGTTATAAGTTGTCACCCGAGGCTTTCAGGCAAAGGTTTCGGTATGCTAAAAAGGGGAATGAGTCACACGTTGACTTCGCGTTTCGTCTTAAAGCCGATTTGATTGAATGGCTCAAGGGCGAAGGTGTTTATGACGACCGCGATAAAGTGGTGGAATGCGTTGCATTGGAGCAATTCTACCGCTGCATCGAGGAGGATGTCAGACTTTGGCTGCAGGACAGACTTGGGGAAGTACAGTTAAATAAGGCAGCTGAGTTAGCTGAGGAGTATTATGCTCGCCGGAAGTTGCATATCAGGGCAGTGCGCGTTGAAAAGGATGAAAGGAAAGAGGGCTTTTCAAGGAAACCTGATCAACGGAAATCCGCTCCGCACCGTAATTTCAAGAAGGAACCGTCTCTTACGAAGGACAGTGTAGGGGAAGGGCAAACAGAAGCGGAGAAATCGAGTGAGGTTTCTACCACACAGGCATTTGAATCGGAAAACAAACGGAAGCCGGTAATTTGCTACAACTGCAAAAAGGAAGGACACATCGCGAGAAACTGTCAGGAAAAATTTGCCTTCGCAACAATCCGAGAATCAGGAAAAAACATGCGGTTGTTGGAGCCGTATCTCCAAGAAATTAAAGTAAATAAGAAAACGTGCCGAGCGCTTAGAGACTCAGCGGCAACCATGGATGTTGTCCATCCTTCATTGGTGTCTCCGGATGATTTCACAGGAGAATGCGCGTGGATCAGGCAAGTCGCCGAGGAGCAGAGTGTTCGCTTACCAATCGCCACGGTTGTCATTGAAGGCCCGTTCGGTAAGTTTTGCACCGAAGCGGCTGTGTCTGCCGCGCTAAATGATCGTTTTCCTTATCTTTTCTCCAACAACTCGGAGCAGCTTCTCAAAGAGCAGGGCAAATCGTTCTTCCCCAACTTAGCGTGCATGGCCCTCACGCGATCGCAAACGCGGAAGCCTGATCTGGTTCAATGCAGTGAACTCTCAAGTGACCTTGTCGGCGGGTCGACGGAACCCCAGAAAGGAAATTTTCCGCATGAGTCATGTGAGCAGTCACGCGAGCGGCCCGTCGCGAAAGCGGTCGGCACGGCCGGCGCGGTAGGGGGAGACGACATGGCGCCATTGAGTCAGAGCGAGAGGGTTGCAACGCTCTCGCCTGTAGCGGAAAGTTGGAGCGAGCTGCCGAGAGTTGATCGAGAGACGCTCATTCGAGAGCAGCGTGAGGATCTCTCGATTGAAGCGCTAGCGGAAAGCCAAATTGAAGCGCTAGGGGAAAGCCAGAAAAACGCGGCAAAAGTGCTGTCGAAGGAGCACTACGAGGAATCGGTGAAGAAGCGTGCTTTTGAAGTAGGAAGTCAGGTAATGCCGCTGCAGCCATCCAAAAGGAACAAGCTTGAGGTTGATTGGGAAGGGCCCGCCAAAGTATTATCGAAGCCTTGCGATACAAATTATGAAGTGAAATTAGGAAGGCGGCCGGACAAAATTTACAACTTGATGAAACCATACGTTCAACATCAAGCGGTCGTAAATCTGTTGTTGAATGCTTCAAAGGAAGAGGAAGCAGAAATTTTGAGTTCTAGTGAGGTAATTGAAGGGGGATCGAAAGTAATCCGGGAGCAGATAAACCTAGAGCCTAGCGTAAGTGAAGGAGGACCTGAGAAAGAGGACCTGAGAAAGATTGTTTCCGAGTTTGGGTATGTGTTGTCGGACCGTCCCGGAGAAACGACGGTGATCGAACACGATATCAAGCTAAGCGGTGAGGAGTCATTCAGTAGCAAGCCGTATCGTTGTTCCCTTGTGCAACGTCGAAAGTGTGAGCCGCTCTTGGTGCCGCATAGGTATCGTCGCCTAAAAGTGGCCGGTTACTGAAGTGGAGCATGTTGCTCCACAGCGCAACTTTGACGTTCGCTATCAAAAAAAAAAAAAATAAAATAAAGGAAAGGTAAACGCTAAGGCAGGTGCATTGAGCAGTGAGTTCCAGCTAGTAACTTCTCAACCTTTCGATTTCTCGTTGGCGATTCGGGGCAAAATTTTGACCTCATCACGACCTGGGCTGAGCGCTCTTGTTCAGAGTGATCTCAAGGGGCCAACTTTATGTGGTATTCTAATTCGTTGCGTTGTTGTAATTGTGAAAAATTCAAGTTCTTACTTTAAGAGTCTTGTGTCCCACATGTGCCTCTTGATGTAGAGGGAACAAAATTCCGATAGACACGTAGATAGGTATATGTTGTACTATACTTTGTCTGGTGTTCTGTCGGGTGACCGAGGGCACTTGCTTGTGTCGTGTGTTGTCTGTTGTCGAACCGTTCTTAGCCAGTTGCAGAACCATCGACAAGTGCTGAAACCGAAGATGGTCAGAAGAGACGAGTGAAGCTGGTCAGCAAGTTGTGGCGACAAGCCAGTGGAGCTGGGATCCGTCGTCAAAAATGGGATGTGTTCCCGGAACAGTCTGGAGCTGTATTCTCCCCATGGCCCTGGAGGCGAACCTGGAGGGACTTGGCGGACGAGCGCACCTGACATCCGAGCCCCGTGGAAGCAGCTCGTCTTTCCGGTGCATTGTCTGGCGGCGGGGGTGCTGTTATGCCAGCGAGTCCTCGTCAAACGTCCGTGCCTCGGAAAAAGGCAATCTGGGTCAAGGCCAGCCGCAACCCGCCCGACGCGAACATCTCAACGGCGTGAACACGCGCGGCGCCCTCTGGCCCAGGTGCAGTGAGTCAGCGGCGCACGTGACAGCGAGCCGGCGGCCGCGTGCCTGGTGGTCTGACGCTTGGCGCGGCGCGCCATTGGAGGAGTCTGCCCTGACGACAAAGCGGCGCTTCTGATTGGACATTTTGGTTGGACCCGGTGTAAATAAAAGAAGCCCTGCGGCGCGTCGCGATCGGCAGTCCTAGAGAGAGGAGTCCCCATGTCGGAGGGCCGACATGTGTGTGAGTCAGCGGTCTTAGGCGAAAGGCTGACCTATGTGTTAGAGAGGAGAGTTCGGCTTTTCGAGTCTCTGTCGGCCCCAGTGCCGAAATTGTAACGCTTCTGTATATATGCTGTACATAAACCTTGTTTAACTCACCGTCGTCTCGTCCGCTCGTCTTATCGGCTCTGCGCAGAAGCAGTCGCGAGCTGATAAACATACTCTACGCAACAGTGGTGGCTTCGGCGGGATCGGCCCATCGTGCGCAACAGTGGAGGTCAGCGGTGGGATCGGTCCGTTTCTCAACAACGGTCTGATTCTTTTAAAGGGCGCCCAACAACTCAGCGTTCGAAGGCGATCGACAGAGTGTTTCTATTTTTCTTTCCTCGACATCGATACTCTTCGTATAGGTGATATCGCCCCCTAAACACTTACTTCTTCGTAAAGCACGTGTACAGTGCCAGCACTAGGCTTTCAACCAATGTAAGAGGCCTATTTGCTCGGTGCAATGATAAGAGGCTTATTTACTCCGTGCAATGGCAAAGTGTGTTAAAAATAAAAAACCAGGTGCAAGTGGCATAGCTAAGGGGGTAGGAACTTTAAGCTCACGCCCTCCCCCGTTCCCCCCATTTTTTTTCACCATGCATACATAGCGCAAAATGACCACTTGACTGCCCGCCCGCCACCTTAGATCAATGTGCCCCCACCGCCCACGAAAAAAAAAATGTATACAATACTGCCAGGTGGTTGAAACTTCCAGAGCCCTCACCTACTGAATCTGTCATAATCATGTCGGGGTTTTGGCCATGGCATAAAGAATCATATTTTTTGCCTTCCGTACGTGTTTCCACGTCTCTTTTTCTTTCACGATCACAGTACTAGAATACATTTGCTAAGCCTTCAATGCATTCAGAATGCCGATTTAATTTTTGCAATCTCTTCCTTTCCAGTTCTGGTACGTCATTCACAGCGTGAGTACCGTTGCGAAACTTCCTGAAGCAGTGTAGAAGGCCCGTTTTCGTTCTCACCTCTAGAGGTCTTACCAGCGACAGGTTAACCTTTTGCTTTCAATCACAAAAATAAGAACGAGTCAATATGTTCTAAATAATAAGCCTAAATAAATAAATAAACCTTCGATGGCATTGTGTCGGTGTCAAGGCATTAAAATCGTCCGAAAAGACTGTACGCGAGGACGAAAAGAAACTTCGAGACAATCTTTTAGTTTCATTGAGTACGTCATCGCTGCTCGTTTGGCCATTTCCATTTACACTGTTTGGGAGCCTCTAGGTCATGCATGCGAAAGGTTATAACGTTAGGCCCTCCAAAACATCAAATCTCGTCATGCAGTTGCCAGCAGTAATGCCGACATATTTACTATATTGATAATGAACCCAGAAGCTCTTGAGCTCATATAGTTTCATCTTTGTCTGTAGAATAAATCTTTGTGAAAAATAAACTGTGATATAGCCGGAATTCTACCTGTGAAATACAAATCACAGCTACGAAGTGATTCGCGTGGTTATTTACCATTTGCTACTCGTTTTGCGGATCATATCGCGTCATCATCAAACTATGGCCTCGACGATTTGCTACGGCAACGCGACGTTGCCGGTGCTAATCGCGGAGGCCACGATCTAACAAATACTTCAAGTATTCGCGCTAACATGCGAGTGACTTTCACATGAGACTGTCGGTAGCGTGGAACTGGGCTTAAGTTTCTTTTCGTGAGTTATTAACAACTGTCGGCTGCCGGCGATCGTGTTTCTCTCTGCTTGTTATTCATTTATCGATGGTTAATATTATTTTGCTCGTATCTTTGTTTTAGGTGATAATTTACGTGGTTATGTTGGCGCAGCTAAAAAAATACTTCGGTAACGAAAGGTTAATACTCGCTGACGTTGAAGACAAGTCAACAGTAACGGGGATGTTATTTTGTTGAATAATTCAGTCTAAACTAATACGAGTTAAGTTAGGGGCTGTACGAGACCTGAAAATGGACGGCAAGATCGACCTGAAGCTCTCCCTCTTCATGTTAATGACATATTGGCTATATATAATGGTTTTATACTCGCACTCATTGGTAATATATTGTCACCTCGTTTCCCTGATTCTGCGCTCTTCTCTGCGTCCCGCCTTTTCTGCTAGAGCAGCGTGTCTAAAGTTGAAATATCAAGCAACTAGCCTGCAAGGAAGTTTTGCTGCAACCCACTTCCTTACTTTCCGTGCAGGTACCACTCGAAGGTCGTACACGCACGTTTTCAGACAGCCTGAATGGCCCAAGCGTGAGTATTGAAAATATATTGTGTCTACGCAGTAATATGTATGGTGAATTGTCATATTTCTTGGTACTTGATTATTCTCGTAAAATGACTGGGTCTGTTTTATCTCCTGACACCCAGTGTAACAAATAGGTAGGCTCGTTTCTTGTCCCAGAAAATATTCGGAAGACAACGTACGCCGCTCATGGGGTGAGGTGATGTCCGATTTTGATTCGACCGGTATGGACATCAATGCAGCAAACTGAACAAAGAAAATCAAAAGAAGGTGACATAAAGAACTTTGGAAAAGAATAAAAAGACATCAAATTTCGGTGTTGCTGCTGCCTGACGAAACTGACTTGATGCTGCTTTCGGTGTCTACTTCCAGTTACTTGACTCACTTCCAGTGACCTACATCGTTCTTGTATTCACTTCCGGCTTCCGGTTAGCGCTTCTAGTCTCTTAATTGACATTTAGTTGCTGTTTCCCGTCCATTGGCTCTCTCCTTCTCTCTCTGAGTTTCTCCACATACACGAACACAAAATGATAAAAGGCAAAGGAAAACATAAGCGCTGAAATTTAACTAAGAAATGCAAAATTCATAAAGCCAATATTGAAACGTTCATATATTCAAGTTTGTCTTCACTAAATTGCAATCTACTG
The DNA here is from genome assembly GCF_043290135.1 of Rhipicephalus microplus. Lineage (NCBI taxonomy): Eukaryota > Metazoa > Arthropoda > Arachnida > Ixodida > Ixodidae > Rhipicephalus > Rhipicephalus microplus. The sequence continues at coordinate 13,078,867 of NC_134708.1, read as the reverse complement.
ATACAGTTGCCTCACAACTATTTCAGTCACCAAAATGAGCATTGTTAAAGACACACCAAAAATAATTTTTCTTTTATTAGTATATTGCCCTTGCGCAATATCTTAATCTCCAAGATTTACGCGAGAAGACACTTCGTAAGCGAGAAAGCGCGCTAAGAGAAAATTCCAGTGATCACACCACATTGAAATACCTGCATCAATCACCATGACGTCATCTATTGACGTCTCCCACTGGGGCCTGCAATGTTCCTAATTTTTTTTAAAACGAAATACATTGTCCTACAAGGTGGCGGAACACTTAACATACCAAGTTTCAAAAAAAAAAAACGTTGGACCACTATCGCCCAAGTCTGAAAAATACGCTTTGGAATCCATAACGTCACCCGTGGAGAGTTTAGTACAAAATTAAAAAATGAGTCCTTGATTATCTTCTCGCTTTTCTTTTAGGGTCCATTGAAGGTCACACTCTGTACTCCTATTTATTTATTTATTTATTTATTTATTTATTTATTTATTTATTTATTTATTTATTTATTTCGATTACCCTCATGGCACATAAAGGCGTTACAGAGGGGGTGGGTAATACAACAAAAATGCAGTAAAAGTAGAACATAAAAATACAAGTCAGTGAGAATACATGTTTAAACACAAAAAGTTATTTAGGGTACATAACATCATCTGTCAGTGCAGTTTTGGATGATGATGCGTCTTCAATGCAAGCGATGGAGGACGAAAGGCGGTTCCACTCGTCACTGGTTTTTGGCAGAAAGGAAAAAAAAAACATTAGTGCAAAAGAGAGGAGTGAATACTTTATGCTCATAATCAAGACGTCACGATATGTATGACGATTGTGATATGAGCTCCTGTCTAATTGAATTGTTCGAGTGAAGCTTTTTTGGGAAAAGGCATAGACGAGAAATTTTTCTTCTAAGCTGCAAATCAAGTAGTCTGAGATCAGATTTCATTAATGAAACGCTAGCTGAGCGGAAATAGTTTGACATAATGAAACGTGCTGATCGATTTTGAACGAACTCAATAATGATTTTTAATGTTTTTAGACCAGGGTCCCAAACAGAGGATGCATACTCGAATTTTGGTCTGATGAGTGTTTTTTAAAGTAGCAATTTTTAATGGCGTGATGCATTCGAAAAATTTCCGCGTATGTACCCGAGTGATTTATTGGTATTGTTAGTGATGTAATGAACGTGTGTATGCCAAGAAAGGTTATTCGTTATGTGAAATCCGATATACTTATACGAGGTTACGTATTCAAGTATCTCGGACTACTTGAACTACTAGTTGAATATACTAGTCAAGTATATTTGAATATACTTCGCTAGTATATATTTCTATACGACCAACTGTGCAGCGGAGAAGGTGAACGGCACGTGTGACGTGGTGACCACGTGTCGAGACGAGGCAGAGTGCGTGGATGGCCAGTGCGTGTGCAGGCAACCTCCGTTTGTGGTCGTCGGAGGAATCTGTGTCTACAACTTCACACAATAGAAGACGCCGAAGTATGCTGCACACGGTGAACGTACAATCGATGCAACGGATATTGTGTGGACTCGTTTACACTGGAGAGGCGTGAACATAATCGAGAGATATTAGGCCACATGGTTCGTATAAGTGTTATACTATACTATGTTATGCTATATTGCTCAGTATATCAAGCTACACTGTACTCTACTACACAATGACCAGTAGCAACTCGAGAACAAAAAAAAATTGGCAGATCCCACGTACAGTGGGAATCGACGATATGCGAAGCACAAATGAGGAAGTTTGATATGTCACTTTAAAATCAGCACAACGTTACGAGGTGGAGGTAAATGATGCCGTACATCACTTCCGTGTCATGATTATCATGTTTGGATGTGTCGTTTACCTTCGTCATCTATTCACGTCACGTGATAACAAATTTAGTATATGTGGAGCTAGCGAAGCGACCGCGAGCACGCAATGAGCGTGGTATGTTGTCATGTTCTTACATGACACGCATGTCAGGATCGTCATGGTTGCACCAGTCATATATTTAGTCATCCATTGCCGTCACGTAACACCTAATTTGATATATGTTGAGCTAGCAAAACGGCCGCGAGCACATCATGAAGGGCCCAATATACTCCAATGTAGCGTTGACGCGCGCGCACGCTAGGCACAGCGACACTACGTTAGCGAAACGCGAGCACTCTATAGTCTGACGCCAGGCGCGACCGGCGCGACCAGCGTCCGTCGGCAAGGCTCGACGACAACTGGTGCGAAATGCGACATACTGCATTTCGCGCCGATGCGTTACCCAGACACATAGAGTGTCATACAGTAATGCCTAAAGTAGAATCTGGCGCTATAGTGTCTACGCGGGCTCCTTCCGTGGCGCTTGTACCCCCATCGGAATTATGGGAAGTACAGGCTTCGAATCCGCTTTAGGTGGATAACGTTCTTGAGATTGGCGACGCTTTTTTTTTTTGGGGGGGGGGGGTATAAAACAAAATGATATGACCTCAAATTTAATTTAAACTTGCTCCAATTATTTGTGTGCGAACTTTATTGCAAAAAGTTTTTGTGACCAGGCGGCTAAAATGAAACCTGGGCAAATTCGACCATCAAGGTTTGCATTGTTGTGCCATTGCGTTCCAGATATGGCATCAAAATTTTAATAATTATATTTTACAACACTTGAAAACAAACATGCTTGTTTTTCTCTGAAAAGTATGTATTATCTATTTATGGAAATATCAATAGAGTATTAACTGTGAAACACTCATCGTTTTGTCTTCTGCGACGCTAGGTACGCCTGTCCCAGCAACGCCTTCTAAATTTTCTATGAGGCATTGGTCCCAGTGGTCTGCCCTCAACGCACCTCTGGTTTTGTTGTGAAGTCGAGTCAGCGGAGCGTGGTGGTGCGTCTACTTTGCTTCGTCATCGCTTGGCAGTCGATTTAAAACGAGCTTACAGGCAAGATGCGCTCGTGAAAAGCATGAACTCAAAACAATATCCTGCCCTGGCATGAGACACTACATCTCTGTGCAGCGGTGAGTGGACTGTCAAGTACAACTGTCAAGTAAACTGTCAAGTACAACTTAGGCCGCGTTCACACTGAGCATTCCGGCCGCCGAAAGTGCTCCGAATCCGGTTCGGCAGCGGCGAGATCCGCCGAAAGGGCCCTCTCCGCGCCGATCGCTCTCGGACCAATTTTTGCGGCGTCTGCCGCCGAATCGATCACTGCAGACCAATAGGAGCGCTAGTCAAGGAATTTGGAAAAATGGCGGCGAAGCCCTACTCACTTGTTATGACGCAGTGCACGTAACTGAATGTTGAAACCAACGAGAGTTTAAACTACTCTGTGCCCACTTCGCGTCCGTATTTCATGGAAGAGGTGACCGAGCTTGCTGTTGGCGTGACCGAGCTTGTTGCGGTCTTGCAGAGCAAAACGAACCCACGAACGCCGCTGGCTTCGGTGGTTTTTCTGCTCTTCGTGCATTACAAGACAGCCACTTGCCAGCAAAGTAAGCAGTACTGTCTTTCCTTGCTTCTTGCGTACGAGAATCGTTGAAGTATACACCACCGGATAGCATAGCGGCATTCGCGAGCCGCGAAAACAACCGTGTGACGGCGCATCCATCCCACGTTCGCCCCAGTAGATGGCATATTCGGCGGCGCAGGGCGCGTCTAGTGCGAACGACGCTGCGTTTCGGCGGCAGGGAAAGTTCGGTCGCTGTAGAAAGCGGATGTTTCAGTGTGAACTAGGCTTTATAAAGCTCTAACGTCTCAGCAAATCAGGAGATCTAGTGTTAGTCAGCCTTTTCGAACGACAAAGGAACTGCTTCAGCCTCTTTCACCGCACCCCACTATCCACGCTGCACGAAGAACGAAACTGAAACAGTCAGTCAGTCAGTCAAGAACTTTAATATATGGTCCTGAGGAGTTTAAGCCACCAGGGTGCCCACGTGGGACATCCTAGCAGCCGCTACCGTAGGCGACGCCCGAGTCGGGGCGGGAACGTGGTGGCGTTCCGCCAGTTCTTGGGCCCTCTGGACTGCCTTAAGTTGGTTTCGGAGATTGGGGCTCCTGAGTGCCTCCTCCCAGTCGGACTCACTGGTGAGAGGTCCCTGAGGTAACGCGGGACATTGCCAGAGCATGTGCGCGAGTGAACAGTACACTTCTGTGCAATCTGGGCACTGTGAATTTATGTCTGAGTTGTAATGGCTGAGTCGGCCCCGTGATGGGTACGATCTCGTTTGTAACATTCTAAAGGCTACTTCTTGCGCGCGTTCGAGTTTTGAATGGGGTAAAGGGTATCGGCTTCTGTTGTGTCGGTAGTGGGAGGTAATTTCATGGAAGGTGAGTAGTGGGTCATTAAACTGCACGTCTGGGCCCAGCTCTTCGGTGGCTGATTGATCGTCACGGCGGGTCAGTTCTCGTGCTCGATCATGAGCCATTTCGTTGAGGTTGGGTTGTTGTGGGTGAACGTCTTTGCCCATGTGGGCAGGGAACCAAGAGAGGTAGTGCGAGCCCGTATATTTCCGTGTTTGTAAAATGCGGGCTGCTTCTGGAGCGATGTTGCCGGTTTCGTAAGCCCGAATGGCGGCGCGAGAGTCTGTGAAGACATTAGTGAGTGAGGGGTCGGTCATCGCTAAAGCTATAGCAACTTGTTCGGCTATGGCGCTTGTTGATAGCCTTACCGAGGCGGCTGAGCGTAGGGCTCCGTCGCCATCTACTACCGCGAGTGCGAAAGAGGAGGAGTTACCGTATTGCGCCGCGTCGACGAATGCGGTAGAGTTGCGATTCGCGGCGGTACGGTTGAGGATCGCGCGAGCGCGGGCCAGCCGTCTGCCTTCGTTGTGTTGTGGGTGGACATTTCGCGGAAATGGGGTTACCATGTAAGTAGCGCGGACAACTCTGGGGAGGGTTACTGCGCGTTCAAGGCAGGGGTGTGGGGACATGCCGGCCTCGCTTAGAAGTCGGCGGCCTGCCTTGGAGGAGGAGAGGCGGATCACTTGGGCCGTGGTCTGGGCCTCGATCACTTCATCGATGCCGTTGTGCATGCCTAGTTGGTCGAGACGGGAAGTGCTCGTGTTTTGTGGCAAACCAAGGACTTGTTTAATGCTTTTGCGCATGAGTGTGTTTAGTTTCGTCTTTTCTACCTTCGTCCAGTTGTGGGCAGAGGCGACGTAATTGATGTGACTCATTAGGAACGCGTGGTATATGCGCAGAAGGTTGGCCTCTCCAAGGCCTCGTCTACGACCCGAGACTCGCTGAATGAGTCGGAGCATGTTCTCGGTTTTAGCTGTGATATGTTTAATTGTTCTTGCATGACAGCCAGTGGCCTCGACGAGGAGGCCGAGAATGCGTATGGAGTCCACGCGGGGTATTCGCTGCTCATCTTTGGCGTGTAGCGCTATGGGTAGATCACATAAGGGTGTTAAGTTACGAACGCCTTGGCGAGATTGCCGGTACAGTAGCAACTCAGATTTTGTGGGCGACAAACGAAGTCCAGTGTTTTTTAAGTAGGCTTCTGTGGTATCGAGAGCAGTTTGAAGGGCTTGCTCCAACTCCGCCAATGAGCCTCCCGGGCACCAGATGGTGATGTCATCTGCGTATATAGCATGGTTTATGTTTGGAATGTCGCGGAGTTTGTCAGATAGTCCCTTCATTACTATGTTAAAAAGGAGTGGAGAAATGACTGCCCCTTGTGGTGTCCCGTTGGAACCTAATGTGTAAGTATCGGATGTAAGTTGCGATAAATGCAGCTGAGCTTTTCGATTTTGCAGAAAAGAACGAATGTACGCCTGGAATCTTTTACCGAGACCAAGGCTGGCAATGGATTCCAGTATAAAGCGGTGTGAGACGCTGTCGAATGCTTTAGTGAGGTCTAGGGCGAGAATGCCACGAACATCTCTCGTTTTTGAGTCGAAGATCTGTTTCTTTAGTAATAGCATGACGTCTTGTGTTGAAAGGTGCGGACGGAACCCGACCATGTTGAACGGAAAGAGTTCGTGATCCTCTATGTAGCGCGATACACGATTTAGGATGACATGTTCAGCTGCTTTTCCTATGCATGAGGTTAGGGAAATCGGGCGTAGATTGTCGAAGTTGAGTGGTTTACCTGGCTTTGAGAGAAGGATTACCGTGGCCGTGCGCCATTGTTCAGGTACCTGGCCAGTTTCCCACATGTAATTAATGTCTTTTGTGAGTAGTGTGATGGCTTGGTCGTCTAAATTTCGCAACAGGCGGTTGGTTACCTTGTCAGGACCGGGGGCTGATCTGCTGTTGAGGTTGTTTAATGCCTCCCGAATTTCTGACTCCGTGAAGGGTTCGTCGAGTTCGGGTATCGTTTCGCATTCTATTTCTGGGTAGTCGGTGGGTTGTGCTGTGTTTAAGGGGAGGTGACGTTTGGAGATTTCTTCAAGAAAGGATGAGTTTGTTCCTCCCATCTTTTTGTGCGAGTGTAGGAGCCGGTCTATGGCATGGCTCTGGTTGTTTTTTGTTTCGCAGTCGTCCAGCATGTATTTTAGGAGGTTCCATTTACCCCCAGTTCGCATGCGGCCGTCGACCGCCGAGCAGAGTTCATGCCATTGGAGTCGTGTGAGCTCCGTGCAATATTTGGCGATGTCTTGGTTCAGTATTGATAGACGTTTTCGTAAGCGTCTGTTTAGTCGTTGTGTTTTCCAGCGCGCGAGTATTGACGCTTTTGCCTCGAGCAAATGTGCGAGGTGTGGGTCCATTCTCGGGACCTCGAGTTCTGTTTGTATTGTTTTCGTTGTTTTGGCTATGTCTTCCTGAAGTGAGGTGAGTAGTTCGGTGAATGTGTTGTATTCCTTTGTGTTGTTTTTGCGGAGGGTGCGGAAGGCATCCCAGTCCGTTAGCGTGAATGTACGGGGTGGGGCTGATGCGTTGGGTAGTTCGGTTCGTATGATGAAGTGATCGCTGCCCAGGTTTTCCTGCGTATTGGTCCAGGTGTGGCCTGTGACGTTACGGGTAAATACCAAGTCCGGCGTAGTGTCGCGTTGTACCGATGTTCCAAGTCTCGTAGGGAATCGGTGATCTGTGATGAGTCTGAGGGACAAGTCGTCAATTGCTCGCGTGAGGTTAGTGCCTTTAGCCGTTGCCTGGGGGTAACCCCATGACGGGTGGGGGGCATTGAAGTCGCCTGCTATAACAAGCGGAGAGTTTCGCGCAAGCGTTGTGGCTTTAGTTAAGAGCGCATGGAAGGACTGTCTGTAGTCTGACGGGGAGCTGTAAACGTTAAGGATAAAAACGCTTTGTTTTAAAAAACGGTTTGGTACGAGTTCGACGAGTATCGCTTCCAGGCGGCTGCGGGTGGGTAATACCTCATGTACTATGTGAGCAAATTTCTTGCTAATCAGCGTGGCTATACCTCTCTTGGTATCCCCTCGTTGTGAGATGGGGTGGTAACCCGATAGTGTGAGAGTATCACAAAGGGTCTCCTGTAGTAATATTACGTGAGGCTTCTTGGGTTGCGCTTTAATGTACTGCAGCAGTGGGGTTTTACGGTTCACGAAGCTAGCGCAATTCCACTGCCAAATTTCTAACGTGTTTTGGGTTGTTGAAGCCATGATGATTACATTGAATTTGGTGGCCCAGGCAGGTTTGCCGTAGGATCCACAGAAACTACTGTTCTGGCTTTGGTTTTAGCTTTTATGGTGGCTTTTTGCTCTAGAGCTTCCACCCGGCGTGACAGCGTGTCGATGTTATCGTGGTTTTCTCGCGTGAGACGTAAGATTTCGTTTAGAGTGTCTTCTGGTGAGTCGCTGTCATTCGTGTCCGCTTCGCAGAGTGGTGGGGCTCTGCGTTTAGGTTTGCTAACATCTACAGTGGATGAGGGGGGATCTTTAGGAGCTGTGAGAGTTTGTATTTGTTGCCTCGCCTCATTTAGTTGTGTGGTGAGCTGTTGTATGGTTGCCCGAAGACCTGCTAGTTCTGCTCGTAGAGTTGTAACTACCTCGCTTTCATGCTCTGGCAATGAGGGCCGCGTTACCTTTGTGACTGGCGGCGTGCTCCGTAGCGGTGGTTTCTTCCCTTGGAGTCGGTCCGCCCATGTCAGCTCAGCCTGGCGAGATGGGGAGTGTCGCCTGGAGCGGGAGTGGCTGCGCTGGGCACTGCGACGTCTCGCTGTCGGTGTGAGGGAGCGGCTTCGCCTGGATGTCGCATAGGTGCTCGAGGTGGCGCTGGAATCGCGGGAGCTGGCTCCACTCGATCCTCGGGAGCGGCTACGACCGCGTCGACGGCGTCGGCGTCGTCGTTGGCGTACGATGTACGGAACTTGAAATTTACGTTTGCAGTCCTTATCGGCAGTGGGGTGTGGTCCACCGCAGAGGGTGCAGTGGGGCTTACATTGGTGGTTCTCGGGTGGGGTTTTGAGTCCGCACTTTCGGCACCACGTTGTGTTAGGATTAGGGCAAACGTCTGCACGGTGGCCGAGGCTGCCGCAGTTGTAACAAACTTCCGTGTGTCTGCGGAAAAGCGTGCATCGAACTATGCTCGCCCCGCAGTATACATAATTGGGAACTTGCATTCCTTGGAACAGGATGGTGACGGCTGTGGTGTTCTTGATGCGTTTCACCTCCAGGGCACTCGGGTTGCGCTTTGTGACGATCAGTTCTCGGAGCTGGGTATCGGTGAGGTCAATGTCAATGCCTCGGATGACGCCTTTGCACGTGTTATCGGGTGGAGCCGGATATACAGCAACTCGGTACAGAGTGTCTCGCAGCCGTAGTTGCTGTACCATGGTATAAGCTCGTGCGTTTCGTTCGATAGGGGTACACACTACAAAAATGTTCTGGGTGACATTTGGGCATATAGAGTCTTCCATGAGGTCTTGAGGAGCCAGGGCGGCGGCCATCGCCAGGGCTTGCTCAAACTGCACCGGCGTGATTTTAGCCACGTTGAGGCCATCTCGGGGCCTTACGATTATGCGATATGTGTCCCTCGGAACTGAAACAGTAGAAAAAAATTTGTAAACTGTTCGCTAGCTAACCCTATCCAATCCGAAGCCTGCACTTCTTATAATTCCCATGTAGGTACACAGTCACAGCGCCAGATTCCTCTCCAGTTATTATTGTATGAAACTCTATGCCCAGACAACACTGCCTCTCCCTCTTTTCGTGACGGAGGAATGCAGGACGCGCTGAAACGCGCATACACCAAAACAATGCAGTGCGGCGCGCGCCTGCGAGTATATGGCCAGGCGTTGATATGGCAGAACCGGCGCCTGGCGTCTCAACGCCGGCGTGACGCGACGAAATGAACACCGGCGAGCACGCGCACCGCGTCACGTAGAAATGTATTGGCGCCTTGACTGTGGCATGTAGTCATATTCTCACATGACACACATCTCATGATTATCATGTTTGCACCAGTCACATACCTTCGTCATCCATTGACGTCACGTAATACCAATTTTGACATGTGTGAAGCTGGCGAAATAGCCGCGAGCGCATCATGAGTGTGGCATGGAGTCATGTTGTTACATGAAACGCATGTCATGATTATCATGTTTGTATGGGTCATTTACATATGTCGTCCGTTCGCGTCGTGTAATATCGAGTTCTGTACATGTTAAACTACCGATACGGCCGCGAGCGCATCATAAGAGTAGCATATAGTCACGTTGTTACATGACACGCATCTAATGTTTATCACGTTTGCCCCAGTATCATACCTTCGTCATCCATTCACGTCCCATAATAACAAATTTGGTGAAGCTAGCGGAACGGCCGCCAGCTCATCATGAGCTTGGCATGTAGCCATGTTGTTACAAAACACGCATGTCATGATTTTCACGTTAGGGTCTGTCGCTTGTGTTCGCCATGCAATCATGTCATACCATACCAGTTTTGCAACATGCCATGAGAACGAAACCACCGCAAGAGCTGCAAGGACTATAAAATGTAAATCATGACATTCATGACATCCATGTCATGATTTTTATGTTATGACTAGTCGAATATATTCTTCATACAGTCATGTTATGCCATACCAAGTTTGGTATTGATACCATCATCCAAGCGGCCAGGAGAGCTAAATGTCATAGGCGGATAGATAGATAGATAGATAGATAGATAGATAGATAGATAGATAGATAGATAGATAGATAGATAGATAGATAGATAGATAGATAGATAGATAGATAGATAGATAGATAGATACGGTCAATGTCGCCGAAGATCGCTAAGAAATGCTTCGAATTTAATACATAACTTCAGCCTGAGAACTGAGGTACGCCTGTCATCTGTTCTAGAGGGTCGACCTCGGTGGTTTGGGTTGTAACCACAGGTGATATATATCGCTGCTAATATACATTGTGAAATAAAAGTTCGTCGTCCCTCGCTAAAGTGTTGAGCTTGGCTGAGCACTGAAGTCGTAAGTTTTGCTGAACTTCTCCTGTGTGTCTAAATTTTCGACCGAAAGCTAGCGATGTGAACACGGGCCTCTATAAGAAAGTCACCTACTTGAAATAAGTTATCGTTGTGTCAAAAAGTACCTTCCAACCATTATTTTGATTTCTCTGCCAAGGCACACGGGACGGCTCTATGCTCTCCCATAGTATAGTACATCGTACGCTAAATCGTTTACTTCTACACGCACTTCCCGAGCACCTCCGATTCCCAGGTTTTCGAGGTCCACGGGCGGCTTTATGCTCTCCCATAGTAGAGTACCAAGTACTCTAAATCGTTTACGACTTCCTTCTAAACACTTCCCGGTCCGTTATATGCTCCCCCATAGTAGAGTACCTAGCACTCTAAATCGTTAGGCGCTCTTTCTAAACACACATTTTTGAGGTACCTCAGGGATCCGTCCTTGGTTCGCTGCTCTTTCTCATCTTCATAAACGACCTTCCAAACGGCATCATAGAGTAACATATATATGTTACTCTATGACGGCATTTCATCATCCATGCGACTTTTAAATGCGAAGCATTTCTTAGCGAACTTTGGTTACATTGAGCGTATCTATCTATCTATCTATCTATCTATCTATCTATCTATCTATCTATCTATCTATCTATCTATCTATCTATCTATCTATCTATCTATCTATCTATCTATCTATCTATCTATCTATCTATCTATCTATCTATCTATCTATCTATCTATCTATCTATCTATCCGCCTACGACTTTTAGCTCTCCTGGCCGTTTCGATAATGGCATCGATACGAGAATTGGTATTGGCATACCATGACTGTATGAAGAACATATCTGACTTGTCATAACATGAAAATCATGATATGTATATTATGAATGTCATGGTTTACATTTCATGGTCCTGCAGCTCTTGCGGTGATTTCGTTCACATGGCATGTTGCAAAACTGGTATGGTATGACATGATTGCAGGACGAACACAAGCGACAGATCCTAACATGAAAATTATGATGTGCGTGTCATGTAACAACATGACTACATGCCACGCTCAAGATGTGCTAGTGGCCGTTTCGCTAGCGTCATATGTACCAAATTTGGTGTTATGGTACGTGAATGGATGGTGAAGGTATGTGACTGGTGCAAACATGATAATCATGAGATATGTGTCATGTAACAACATGACTACATGCTACGCTCATTATGTGCTCGCGGCCGTTTCGCCAGCTTCACATGTACCAAACTCGGTATTACGCGATGCGAATGGACGACATAGGTAAATGACACATCCAAACATGATAATCAAGACATGCGTTTCATGTAACAACATGACTACATGCCACACTCATGATGCGCTCGTGGTCGTTTCGCTAGCTTCACATATGCCAAATTTGGTGTTACGCGACGCCAATGGATGTCGAAAGTATGTGACTGGTGAAAAACGATAATCATGAGATGCGTGTCATGTGAGAACATGACTACGTGCCAAAGTCAAGGCGCCAATAGATTTCAACGTGACGCGGTGCACGTGCTCGCCGGCCTTCCATTTCGTCGCGTCACGCCAGCGTTGCCACGCGGCCGCCGGTCTTGACAAATACTCGCAGGTAGAGTGTACTTTCTAGTACACTGTATCGTAGGTGTGCGCCCCGCCGCGTTGCTTTGACGCATTGGCGTTTCAGCACGCCCGGCGTCCCTCCGTCACGAAAACAGGGAGACGCAGTGTTGTCTGGGTAACGCATGGGCGCGAAATGCGGCATGTCGCATTTCGCGCCAGGTGCCGTCGGGCCACGCTGACGGACGCTGGTTGCGCCTGGCGTCAAACTATAGAGTGCTCGCGTTTTGCTAACGTAGCGTCGCTGTGCCCAGCGTGCGCGCGCGTCAACGCTACGTTGGAATATATTGGGCCCTCCATGATGCGCTCGCGGCCATTTTGCTATAGCTCAACATATACCGAATTTGGTGTCACGTGGCGTCAATGGATGACAAAAGTACATGACTGGTGCAAACATGATAATCCTGGCAAGCCGACGACATACCGAGCTCATAACGTGCTCGCGGTCGTTTCGCTAGATCCACATATACTAAATTTGGCATCACGCGACTTGAATAGATGACGAAGGTAAACGAGACATCCAAACATGATAATCATGACACGTAAGTTATGTACGACATTATTTACCTCCGCCTCGTAACGTTGTGCTGATCTTAAAGTTACATATCAACCTTTCTCATGCGTGCTTCGCATATCATCAATTCCCACTGTAAATGTGATCTGCCAATTTTTTTAGCAGATTACTATGTTTTTTATCCTTATCATCACACAACAATGAGCATGACATCCTCTAAAACAATTTGCATTTAGTCGAGACTAGGTGTTCCAATTTATTAATGGAACTCAACATCTCGAAATGCAAAGTGATGCAGATATCTCGTAAGTGCTCGAACAGCGATTACGTGTACTCCCTAAACTCGACAGATTTGTCCTCCGTCGAAGTAATGTCGTCATCTTGGTCTCACAATAAATAAAATGTTGGTATGGCCCGATCATATCATAAAATTAGCTGCCGATACTACAAAATCACTCGGTTATATTAGAATTCCGCTTTCCTGCGTCCCTCATCAACGCGGAAGCTGACCTATGAAATATTTATACGCAGTAAGCTTGAATATGCCTCAGCTATTTGGAGCTCTCACCAAACATACCTCATTAACGTTTTATAATCCGTAGAACCATGCGGCCAGATTCATATCTTCCAGGTACAGCCGTGATGAAAGCATCAGTGCCATGAAGTCATCCCTGGATGTGCAAGGATGTGCTTACAAGGATGTGCTGTAAGATTACAAGGATGTGCTTGTTCCATAGGCTTTATTAGAACTTCCCGCAACTTCGTGGTAAATTCCCCAATTCCCCACGTCGAACATCTCACGACCTTTTTAACTCTTGCAACATCCAGCGGTCGCTCGGCTTAACGTCTTGTTTCAATCAATCTTTTTTGCCGATCGCCATTGCAGAGTGAAATATATTGCCAGATAGTTTTGTTGCTTTGCATAACTCCATTGTGTTTAAGCAGTTGCTCACTGATTTTCCTACGTTGTAATAGTAATTGTTCTCCCTGTTTTTGCATTTTAGCAAGTATTCAATTTCTCCGAGAAGTGTGTTCCAAATTTGTCACCTTAGAAGTTACATGTCTAACTTTCTATGTTACCCCCCCCCCCCCTTTATGTAATACCCCAACAGGGGCCTTTAAGAGAAAAATAAATGATAATGATGATGATGATGACGACGACGACGATGATGATGGTGATGATGATGGTGGGAGGTAATTGACGTCACCTAAATGAGTGAGTAATTGGGGTGGGTCGTTCATGCACAGTCATACTGGGTGGGACAGCCATGGCTGTAGGTCGAGTATGCATTTTTTTTAAGGTGCTACCGACTATATACAACACACGTACTTAGAACGTTAGACAGGACAGTTGCCCCCTGTGTGTCAATTTGGTGATGTTTCTTTCCAGCTGAAGCAGTTCACCACTCAGCAAGTGTTATACTCAAGCATGATTCAGCCAGATATTTAACCTTACTTAGACAAATCAATAGAAATAATCGACAGTTGGTAAGAGTCTTTTACAGCTTGAAACACGGGGCGATAGCGACAGGCTACTGTTTATACACCAGGTCAGCTCCCTCCAGGAATCGTAGAGGCTTATAACATAAAAAAAAAGGGAACTGGGAGCATTAAAGCCCCTCTACCTTCGTAGCGCCTTATCGAGCGGTGTATCAAAGTACCTTCCAGTATTTACCGTGACAGCGATTCCTTATTTTATTGCAATAGAAGTTATATACCTTTGCGGTCGATGTGAGCATCGCCGTGAGGTTCCACATAAAGTCCAAGTTCTGATAAGTTCAGCCCGCGAGTCATATGCAACAAATGAAAGATACTTGGGTGTGCCGGCCCTATATGTCTCTGCCTAACATTTAATGCACTATGTGGTATACATGGGGGACCTTTCGGATCACAAGAATTATTCATGCTACTTCGCCAATATGACCTCCCGTAAACGGTACTGACACGAAAATTTGCAGTTGTGCCTCATTCACGTCAAACGAAAGGGCGAATCCTCAAGAGCCTTGAAAATGTATTCGTAAGCGTGATTTCACTCTGCAGACGAAATTACGACATGTTTCTAAAAGCTCGCTTTGGTTCTTAATGTTCACTGACGTCACTGCATGGTATGAGCTTCTCGTTAGCGCTCGCCTAAGATATCGAGACGTTGCCACGGCTACCCCGCTCCGTGGCTCCGTTAATGACACACGCATAGCCAAGCGTGATTGGAAAATTATTGCGCTAACGTCGACCAAGAACTTCATCCAAGGATACTATTTCAAGGAGAGAGCGCTATCACCCACTCTTACTGCTGTTCCTTAACGCGATCACCCTCGTCTCAGGTAGCTGATTAAACGAAACGGTGCCTGGTGCCAGCTGCAAGTGACTCTTCCCAGCGAATTTTGTAATCGCCTGCTCTCCTCCGGGCCGACGTGTTTCAGTGGTTGAACAGCAGTACGAGAACCGTCATCTAGAGGTATAACGAGACTGCTTTTGCGTCACCGAGAGCAGTCAGGAGTAGTTTGTAGCGTTCTCGATTGTAAAGCGGGGTAGACGCAGTCTACAAGAGTAGAGTGACTGAATATTTCTTCAACCGGTTTGCACGACGGCAACGGCAGGAATAATGTGTATAGTTTGACAACGCTGTTGTTTACTGCGTCGGTGTGCCAATATTCTAGTAAATCTAGTATTGGTGCCGTTTATGTGGGTGGCGACCATGACGTCTGGGAAGAGTATGCAGCTACGTTCGCTGGATGCGTGGTTGCACAAATTTACTACGTACGGGCGAATTGGGATAATGGTGAAAATGTGACTGACAGGTCTCAAGTGTGCCTCGCTGCTGTCCTGCAGAGAATGCCGGCGCTTCGAATGTTTTGAACACTTGCTAAATCCCCCCCCTCCTCTTCACCCTCTCACCTGTTCTCCGCAAGCGAGCCGCATTGCATCGGCAGGTGACCCTGCTCTCAGTGCACTGATTTCCCACTCCTCCCTGCACTACCCATCTACTCCTGTTCTCTCAGTGGAATTCGTCATTACGGGTGATTCTTGCAGCATGGAACAGCCACCAAGGAACAAAAAAAAAGCGAAATGTTGATTTTTATTGTTGCTAACCTTGCCTCAGGGATGCTTGCGCGGGATTTGTATGGAAGAGTAAACTCAGCTTCGAAAATTGATGTCGATAGTCATTCTTATAACAACCCACCAGAAGACATTTTATGTTTTTGATCACACGTTCTATCACTTTCCAGGATCCTGGTGGCGAATATGATCTACCTTGGGGAATGGGACATCTAGACAAGGCGCGGTATTCCAAGTCGCACCTTCCGAGAAGAACGCTGCTGACTGCCTGCGATTGTACCACGAAATTTAATTCCCCGGAGCAGTGTCGGCTCGTGTTGGTGCTTCGCACTTAGATGACCTTCGAGACGGGTGTTGTTGCTATATCGGTTAGATTCAACAATTTCCAAATAACTATATATATTAACAATAAATGGCTGATTGTTGGATTTCAGAATATCGGGGAAATTTTCGCTCAGCATGCTCGATCATAAGCCATTGTTAAATTCAACTGAACTTAAAATATGGTGGTGTTAAAACTTTAAAATGCAACCGTTCAAACACCACACTGGGGTACATATCAGTAACGAAAGGTTCTCCGTCGGCAAGCTTCAGAATTCAGTGAGCCGAGTTGAATCTGTAACGGGACGATGCTGCCAGCCCCCAGCACTTCACTACATTGCCGCTGTTCACCTAGTTACTGCGGCTCCCACCCACTGTATGGGACGTATGTGTCATTTGCGGTAATGAATGATTTAGTTCGCGTGAATGAAACGTCCCGTCATGAGGTATGCAGTTGCGTGGCACCATAAATAAATAAAAAAAGACATATTAAAACATTATTTCTGAGACTGTACGTTCGCAATGACAAGTTTTCGAGACATTGCGTGAAAGCTCGTGGCATTACGTGATGTCCGGCCGCCATAACTGCGCCGGTGATGCTTCCAGTAAATCACATTTTATGGCGAAGTTCTTCATAGGTTCTGAATTGAAAAAAAAAAAGATTTGTTCGAGTAGGCAAAAATGCATCTTTCGCGCTCCGTGGTCACGTCATTGATTATGGTCACGCGAAGAAGAAGAAGAAGAAGAAGAAGAAGAAGAAGAAGAAGAAGAAGAAGAAGAAGAAGAAGAAGAAGAAGAAGAAGAGGAAGAAGAAGAAGAAGAAGGAGGAGGAGGAGGAGGAAGAGGAGGAGGAGGAGGAGAAAAGGAAAAAGAAAAAGAAAAGGAAAAGGGAGAAGAAAAAGAAGTCACGCTGCCATATTCGTGCCGTCGATGCGCAGGAGAGAAGTGCAAAGGGGAGGGGAGGGCACCCCTGACTTGTGTATTGGATAACATTTCTTTTATGGCACAGCAATAAACTACACATCTCGATTAGTACACTAATGTACTGCATATACCTGTTTTTAAAACAGATTTCAACATTGCCGGCCATCAATGTTGCACACTGCTAACATCGCAGGGAAAGAAAGGCTGTTGGTGCATGATGCCCCCCACCCAGTGCTTTGTGCGACCCTCCGACTTTTCATGGGGATTCACTCTCCTGCAAAATATTCTGCTCAAGCCTATGGCCCCTTAAAAAAAAAAAAAAAACGCTGAGAATCTGTACAGAATCGTGCGTCATAAGTTGGTTTAAAAAGCGCGCTTGAAACAGTGCTTTCTGTTAGAAGGAAATAAGAAAGTTTAAATCACTATCGCTTTGTAAATTACACTTTTTACATATAAAACTAAGTATTTTTTAATGAAATTAGTATTATTGTTTTAGTTTGGTACAGTATTGAAAATCAAGAGCATCTGTCGAAATAACCCAAGAAATACACCTTTGTTATTTTCACGGTACCCGTCGTGCCCGTCGATTTAATTTTGCGTGTGGTCGGACTACCACGTGAAAAGCGAAGAGGTACGTTGATTTGACTGCGCTTAAATCGAAGATCGCACTTTGTGATACGCGTCATACGCGCAAAGAGCAGATTTTTTGCTTACAGAAGGTTCCAAGGATTCAGTCAACGCGCTGTGATTGTGTGTTTGTAACGACAAGGAAGGGACGATGCCGAACATGAAGAGTGAGTTTGGATGAAACCACATCTTGATTTCGCTGCGTTCAGTGTTGAATCGATCATTTGTGTTATACTTGATCTATGTGTTGTTTCATCGGTTTTATTCATTCATTTTTAGACAAAATGAGCAAGAGAGTGTCATGCCGGCAGCGCTACAAAGTGGAAAAGAAGGTGGGCTCTCATTTCTGAAAGTTCTGTTTGACGTTGTTGCCCTCGTGGTTTAACGCGCATTGTTAACAATTTCAGGTACGACAGCACCTCAAAAAGAAAAGAAGAGAGGCGAAAAAGAATCCCAGCAAACGTGAGTGCCAACAGGAACGTATTCATAGTCAAATGCGAATTCCTTAGTGACCGAGAATTCCCAATTATTCCCGGTCAAAATTTGACATTTTGCATTTCCTACCAGTATTCGATTGTTTCGTATGACACTGTATTTTATGCTGGATGAACTAGTAACGCTTCCATTTTCGTTTAAACCAAGTCAAACCATTAATTTTTCATCCTTAATCTTAGTTTCAACAACTCTTCTGATTTCATAAACAGTCCCCTGTTGAGGCCAAAAATGAGGGTACAGTCAAGCAAGCTTGTGTAAGGTGCGCAGTATGATCTCGGTGCTCATGTGCTGGCCGTCTTGTCAGTCATGTCGATGTAGGAATAACAGGCTTTCTGTCGCCAGCTCATCATTCAGTGATGCCATCTTAAAGTACGTAATTGTGCTATGTTGCTATCTGAAGTAGTATGTGTCTAGCTCTTATTGGTTCATTTCTATACTTGATCATTCAGTGCATCACCTTGTGTCGTGTCCTCTTTCTCCTGTTAAGATTGTGTCTGACCAGATTGTGTCTGACAAAGATAAGCGTATGAACTTCTTTCATTCAGAGCAGGAGTCTCGTTCTGGCAGACCTGATGCCTTCAGTTAGTACGCAAGGGATTATTAGTCAGCTGCATGTCGTTGGTGCTGTGTGATGCATGTGGCATGTCGTTGGCCGGCAAGAAAGCGAAAGAAAGAAAGAAAAGGTGCGTCTACACTCGCCGTCATGGCTACAAGCAGCGCTGAACTCTCCCAGGTTTAAATGCACAGATAGACCCGATATAAGTGTACAAGAAAGTGACCACTGCTATAGCTCTATTGGAACAGCGTAATACACACTATCCGAAGGTTGCAGGTTCGCTCCCTGCGTGCTTCAAAGTGTCTTTTCGTCCACTTCACATTCTTCACATTTATGGCACAGTAACTTCAAATAAGGTCTCCTACACTTTCCTTGGTTTGATTGTGGGCTAGTTCATATTAGGCTTTGTGAATGCAGACAAGCCAAAGGACCCTGGCATACCCAACAGCCTTCCCTTCAAAGGAGCGATTCTCAAGGAGGCACAGCTGCAGCAGCAGATGCGTGAGGAGCAGCGGCGTCGCCAGAAAGAAGCTCGGCAGGAGCAGCACTCCAAACACCGGGACCTCGGTGAATTACAGGCTGATGCCATCAAACGCCAAGCCCAGCATGCTGCTGTCAGCGTAAGTGGTAACATTTGCAGGATGGTTGGGACTTGGAATGTTCAGTGTGGAGTCTTCGCATGTGCCATCTGCTAACCTTGCAGCTGTTTGCAATTGCAAAATGTGCTGAACATGCTTATATACTGTGCCACTTGCTGAGTAGAAGTGCACTCATTATGGAGTCGTTGTGATTAGCTCTTTTATGGCAGATGACAGACGTGTCAAAATTCATCTTGGCTTGTCTCTGCTAATGAAAAAAGTGCTCATAAAGCCTGCACGGGCACTTATGTCCTGCTGGGACAGAAGGCTTCAACAATGGCTCATTCATCAATGGCTCACAGAAATGGCACTTGAAAGCTTTTTTCTGTTTTTGTTTTTCAGTCTATGCTAGCAGCAAATAACAGCCAGTGTAATGTGTCGAGTTCTTCTTTCTTTTTGCAGGGAATGCTGCATGACCACCTGGTGCAGACAGGCCAGGATCATCTTCTCAAGGAGCTGTCTAACCGGACAGGATATCAAGAACTGCGTAAAGTTGTAGAGGGGGCTGACGTTGTGCTACAGGTTAGTGATGCACTCATTTGGCACACATGACTAGGAAAAACCCTTGCACTACATGGTAGTTAAACAAATATACAAACACTCCAGATGACTTGGAAAACATAGCATGTTATCACCTACTGTATGAAACGGCAGCATTTTCTGGGGGATAGTTGCCATAATAGTTTGGCACAACCGTGAAAGCTTTTGTTCTTTGCTATTTGATGTAGTGTGTCAGTCCACCAGTTGTTTGCAGCCTTTAATGATGATTTTCTTAAATATTACTAGGCTTTGGATTGCTTCCGGACCTTTTTGCTGCCTTATTTATCCTCATGATTGAACCTTTTGGTCATTTCTGCATCTCAGTGTGGATCTTTCTCAGCTTACAAACACTTTAGTGTGTGATGTGAGCGCACAATGAGTTTTGATCAGAACCATAATTTGTTAAGCAACTTGTTGTCTATAGTTTCATTGTGAGGTGGAGGTATCATTAGGCAAAAATGAAATGTTGAGTACTTGCATGAGGAGACAGATTTGTTAAGAAGAATGCTCGAAGTAAGATGTCACCTTCTTAATAGCCTAATTACTCTGTGCATTTACTGACATGGCAAGTGAAAACTTGCAGATCAGTTCTTGGTTTTTACTCTTTGTTGATCAACTTAGTTATTTAGTGTTAGAGAACTCTTAGTCCATATCTTCATTTTTTTATGTTCATCGTTATTGCTGCCAGTTGAGTTTTTCCTTGGCACTTTACCAAAATATGGACTGTTGCTAGGAAATGAAGCTTTCAATCGCATATCGCCATGTGTTGTGTTGCTATTGCAGGTTCTTGATGCCAGGGATCCACTGGGAACACGCAGTCCACAGTTGGAGCAGCTGGTGCAGTCACGGGGCAAACGCCTTGTGCTGCTCCTCAACAAGATCGGTGCATACCTACGTTAATGTATCTTTTCATATCCGAAGCTATAACAAGACAGGCTATGATGGTCAAAGCGGTCTAAGGGCCTACGATGTATGTGGGGGACAATTAACATAACCACACATCGCACCTTCTGCCTCTTTTCTCAGTTTACCTAGAATTAAAATCAAAGTAGGAAGGTTGGTTTTATGTGAGCAGAAGGTGTGTAGACGGCCTGTCTTGTAGGGTCATAATTTTCATAAGTAAACTAACTTAAGATGAAGTGGGGTATGCTCGCTTGTGTATATGTATATATAAGAAACGAAGAGCTGAAGGCAGGTTATATTTATTTATTTATTTTCGAATACAACTGCAGCCCTCTACAGGGCTATTACAGGAGTGGGGTATATTTACATGAACAAAATACACTGATTACAAGGTTAACATCATACTAAAAAAAAAATAACGATTCATTATCGCAGTGTGTCTACAAAATTCGGCGGCAATTCACGAATACTACCGGCTAATTCGTCCCACCTTTCAATAACTCTAGGTAAAGAAACTGTTCTTGAAAATGTTCGTGCCCGTAAAGAAAGGCGTATGCCCCCTGTCTTTGTAAAATGTTGCTGATGGTAGTGTGAGACATCAAAGGCTGTAAAATTACAAATTTGTGATATTTGTGCCTGAGAAGGCTTCGGGGGCCTGCTCAGAATCGTTTGGTGAAGTTAAATTGCATAGACTGCGATGCCATGGGATTCGCTATTTCTTCATTGTGCTTTACTGCAATTATTCTCAATATTGCACATGTGAGGATACCACTGAGGGTGATCACCGTAATGTCACCATTAAATTTGTTGCATTTCTTTTATGTACAATACTTGTGTGGAGTGAAATGGGACAGGAAAAACAATTTGTGCCTTTGTTTGACAGTTCCATGCCCTGTCGTCACAAATATAGTCGCCATATGAGAGACTTTGAGCTTAGCCAAGGTTATGCTGGGGTCACACAAAGTGGAGTTCATGGGAACTGAACTATGGCTACTGCTTTGTCCTAAATTCATGAATTTCATGTCCTGTGAGTTCAAGTGTGCAGGAAGCGCGAATCCGCCATGCTTGGAATTTTCTTATCAAGGTAGTCATGCTTATTACCATTTCGGATTGTGGGCAGTGTAGACCTTAGCGCATATAATCGCACATGAAATAAGCTCGGAAGCATGAGACCTGCGAATCTTGCAGATTTGATTCCACGAGAGAACTTGACAAAATGGCTGCGCTACCTGCGTCGAGAGCTGCCCACCATTGCTTTCAAGGCATCCACCCAGTCTCAGAAGCAGCACTTGGTGAGTGTTGTTCCTGTAATAGCTTTCTTAGAGCGTTTTGCGTGGTTCGTGAGGTCTAAAAGGAGGCCATGAGAGATCTCGTATTACGAAGGCCGCCACGGCCTAGGTGAAGTGTACCGTCGTCATCAGCCAGCCTTACTATGCCCACTGCAGAGCAAAGGCCTCTCCCATGTTCTGCCGATCAACCCAGTTATGAGAGAACTTGATGAAGTGTTGCTACCAATCGATAGCATGGGAACACAAATATGGTAAACGCTGCGCACAGGTGTACTTTGATGAACACGTGTACAAATCGTTCTAAACATGCTTATATAATGTGCCCCTTGCTGAGTAGATGCGCACTCATTATGGAGTCATTGTGTTTTGCTGTTCTATGGTAGATAACAGATGTGTCAAAATTCATCTTGACTTGTCTTTATTCTAATAAAAAAAAAAAAACGCTCATAAAGCCTGCACAGACACAGATGTTCTACTGGGACAGAAGGCTTCAACAGTGGCCCATTGCTTTGGAACATTTAAGTTATTCAAACTACATGAAGCAGAAAGCGGGAATGAAAGAAGTGTTTAGGTCATAGTTTGCATCATGGCAGACATCATTGCAAAAAAAGAAAGAATGAGTTATTATAACAGTGCATCTACAAGATCCGACGTCTGAGGGAATTTGTTGCATTTATTTTATTTACAATACTTCTGGAGTGAAATGGGACATGAAAAACAATTTGTGCCTATATTTGACATTTCCATGCTCTGTTGTAACGAATATGGTTGCCATACGGCAGACTGACCTCCGCAATATTTTTTTTTACTTTGAAACAAGGCATATATAAATGACATTTTTTTTTTGTTCAAAGGAATTGGACATAATTTTGCATGGTAGCATTATTTGAATTTTCGTAGATTGCAAGTGTTAACCTGTGATATGTTATAAACATTGCTAAAATTTGAGAATATAAGCCGCATGTATTATAGCATGTATTTATTAACCTTATAGCAATAAGCTTTTACACTTAGAAAATGGTTAATCAAAGTTAGTGAAATATATTAGTTTAACCTTGAAGTGGGTCTTTGCGGCAGAGCGGATTTCCCCTGAATAGATGTAGTCTTTGTGTGGCACCCCTTTACTTCCGTGGGAGTACCTCTACAGGGAGTTTTATGCGACTTGTATATGTCGGTTGATATCGAATCGAATACCGTAATATTTGTTCCAATATTTACACGTGCCTTGGCTAAGAGACTGCAATACTTTGTCTGGCCACGTAAAGCTCTGTACGATCTGTTAAAATTGGTTGGGCATTGTACACTCTCAGGTGCAGGGTTAGAAATTTCGTTTATGGAATTTTTTTTTCCTTTTTGGGTGACCTGCACTTGCAGTCCCAGCAGAAGGCGGCCCCTGATGTGGAGACGCGCGCCTGCCTGGGTGCCCAGCTGTTGCTGAAGCTGCTGGGCAACTACTGCCGCAACAAGGGGATCCAGGGGTGCATCACTGTCGGCGTCGTGGGTCAGTAGGCTGCAGGGCAATGAAGAGCCAAGCAGATGAGCTCATTTTGCGTATTAACTTCTTATCACATAGTGTCTTATGTAGGTGTAATACTCCTAGGACAATTTGTTTGAAGGGCGCGTCTCCCCTTAACCTTTTGAGCACTTTGTAGACATTTGTGTACGTAACATATGGCTGTGTTAAGTGGCTAAGAAAGAGCAAAAAGCATCGAGATTTGGAAAAATTAAGCCTCCTGTGTAATAATGTGTCTTCATTTAACTTCATTTTGCAATGTACTGCTGAATATGACTACTGGACTGAAGGTGCTGCCTGCTATGTTCGAATATAATACAGTTGACTCTCGTTAATTCCAATTCGAAGGGACCTCTGAATTTGGTTTGAATTATCAAGAAGTTTTAATGATCAGAAGCTCTCAGATGGTTGACTCTGGGTGACGTGACACCACACATTATAATTAAGCATTGACTTTATCTCATTTAAAATTTTTTAAAGTGTCTTTAAACCCTATCTACATGTAATGAACAGAAGGCAGAGGACTACGGTACACAAGTTTATTGGCCATTTACTGCTGATAAGACCTCTTAAAGAATGCATGAATTGCCAACTGCTTCTTTGCTCTAGGTATGTGGCTTCACCACAAAGTGCTTTATGTAAATTGAGAAGCATCACAGTTTACTATGCGTGTGCATTTTATTTTTTTCAAACATCTGTTTACTAGCCAAGCATTTTTTCCTTGAAGGCCTCGGGTGCTTATTTTTCATTTTTAGGCTGTTAGGTTTGTATAAGCATGCAAATTTTTGACCAGTAGTGGGAAAGCAGCAGATGTTTTTTGGTGTGGAACTTCAAAAAGTATGAATTAACCGAATGATGGAGTTTGAATTAAGGTGCTTTTAAATATATTAAAAGAATACAGGGCCAACCAAAAGCTTGAACTTTGTTTGAATTAAGAGAAAGTGTGAATTATCAGAATTCAGTGTGAATTATTATCAGTTTGAATTGTCGCGAGTCTACCGTGTAATAATAGTTAGTGTTTAACATCCCATCACCACCATGTGATTAGAAGAGGTACCGTAGTGGAGGGCTGCAGAAATTTTGACCACCTGGGGTGCTTTAATGTGAACCTAAATCTAAGCGCACGGGCCTCAAGCATTTTCGCCTCAATCGAAAATGCGGTCGTGGCGGCCGGAATTCAATCCTGCGACCTACAGGTCAGCGACCGAGTGCCTTAGCCACTGGACAACCACGGCGGGTCGCCACATTTGAAGAGTCATGCAACGTGCCACTTTCTTTGAGCCACATCAAACATTTCTTTGCACAAAATAAGTAAAAGGGAAAATGAATTGACATTGCATTACTAGCCTGAGATTTGCTTTTATGTGTGCATAAGGGAACGTGAATGACTCCAGGATGAATTATTATTCAACTACTCTTTAATTAAAAATAATCTACTAAGAATCACGTTAACCAACATATTACTGTATTATCATTGTTGCAATAAAACATTGAGTGCTTTGAAGTAGTGCTGTGTAAATTTGACACGTTTACGGACAGTTCTTTGCAGGTCACGCTGAAAGGGTGTAATGGAGTAAAAAAGAAAGTCTCAGTTTTGCCAGTAGATAAAGCAATGAATGATATAGCAAGGCATTAGAGTATCACACGAAGAATGCAGAGCAGCTCAATACTTTCGACACGCCGCTGCAGCGTAAAGAACATTTAAAGTGCGCATACGTATACGCAGGACAAGTGCAAACTGACAGTGGTCATAGTCGTTACATATATTTATGAGGAAGGTGCTGAAACTATCCGCATTGCAGAAGCCAACACGGTTTCATTACTTGTTTTCATCAAAACTGAGGTGGCATGTGGAATGAACACTCAGCATCTCCTGCCACGCGGTGGCGTCTGACGCCTAGTGTGTCCCGTGTTCTTTTTTTTTTTTCCTCCCTCTTTTCTACATCATGAGTGGTACAGAAGAGGGCCACATTTTTTTGTCAAGGGCAATTTTTAATTTGAAAGAAATTGTAAAGGCGTTGGTGATAGAAAATATGCTCAAGCTGCTCCGGGATCTGCGTACCATGATCGATAAATGAATAGCTCGCCATTATAACACTGGCACAAGCATGGTGCGTGGCTATGTTGGCTAGCACAGTGGGCTGCAGAGCAAGGGGTCGCTAGATCAATCCCCAGTATGTTTCCTTGAAAAATTGTTCACTAATTTATTTTTCTATATGCCTCTTTTACATATACAGGGTGCCCCGGGTAACTTTAGCCAGAGTTTAAAAATATGCCGGAACACATAATCACGACGCGTCCAAATGCATGTTGCTCACCATTGCCTGGAGTTAGTCAGACTATTTTTTGTCTTCTCAAATATTGCATCGTAATCGCGTGTGCCAGCATATTTTTTAACTCTAGCTAAAGTTACCTGGTACACCCTGTACAAGTATATATAGATATTTAAAACAGGACAGCAACGAGAAAAATCGGCTGAGAATGTTCATATAATTGCTATCACAATTTAAAAAATTCCTGGTAGTGTTCACAGGACTGACATTGTATGATGAAGTTCCCTCTTCATTATTTTTTTTTCTGTTCCGTACATTTAGTAGTTTTTTGTCACTCGTAGGGCACAAGTAGTATTTTTACTTAACTTGTGTCATGCTTATATAAACACTACATAAGCAAAGGGCCAAGCACATAAATCAGGTAAGAATGATGCTGACAGATTTTTAAAATACTTGTACCACTATAACGTGGAGCATAGTTGCCGGATTCCACCGAGCTAATAGATAATTATGCAAAATAAGTGCAAATTCAATTAATGTTCCCATTATTAAAAATATTTTATTTTTATACTTTAAAAATGTGTAACACGTAGGGGAGAAAGAAAAATTTTGATTACTTTTAACAGCAAAAGTATGTGCAAATGTAAATGAAAGCACATATTGATTTTTGAAAATTTTTCCCTGTGCACTTTCCGTTTATATTCGAATGCATGTTTGCCAATACATGATTGACGCTATTAATTCCCTATTCTGTGTTTGACTTGAACACTTAGCTACTCGACTTGAGCGTGGTGATCACTAAAATAACTTTATTTGCTAGAAAATTGCAAATAAGCCCAAAGAACGTGACAAGCGACTGGAAAATTGTACAAGCAACTCGGCGAAAAGGGAAGCCCAAATCCGCTTATTATAGTTAAACTGGGGACTCTGATAAGCAGTGACAAATCTTTTTAAAAAGTAATGTTTCAAGATTTTTTGGAGGCTCTCGCATTTTTTTTTCACTCTTTTCTTCAATTGAAGTGCCTTTCTGCATGGTCATAAAATATATTACCTGGAATGGCACGCTGAATCATGTCTGATACTTGACAATATTTGCTCAAAACAGAGCAACCAAGTGTTTATTTGAGTGAGGCTTGCTTAGGTTTGTTTGTGCTGAACAAACAAAGGCTGGTCTAATTTTTGTAGAAAAGAATAAATGTTGATGCATTGGAGCGATTAATCTTTCGTAGGAGCGAACTGCCTCAGTGGGATCTTGTCTTTGTTACGGCAACAAGTTCTCAAATCGTTGGCTTGTGCCTTCTATTCTGTGCCCACCGTTTTCTTGGCGCAATTGCGAATGTCTGGCGGTTTGACTGGGCACGGAAGTTTCCTGCCTCATAGATCGGTGTCTTTTGCAGCGTTGAGTTGAGTGGTTGGCAAACTTGTGCAGGCTATCCCAATGTCGGCAAGAGCAGTCTGGTCAACAGCCTGAAGAGGTCGCGAGCCTGCACTGTTGGAGCTGTGCCTGGTGTCACGAAGTAAGAACCGTTGCCATTGGTTTTTACCGTCGCTTTTCATGCTGCCTTTTCATAATTGTCATCTACTCTTATGTACCCGACGCATGTTTCAAGATTGTCGATATAGTTTGCCATTCTTGATCTCGGACTGTCTGTGCAGGTGCATGCAGCGAGTCCAGTTGGACAAGCACGTGTGGCTGCTAGACAGTCCAGGTGTAGTGCTGGCCTCGGGCGATGCGACGGAGGCCACAGTGGCGCTGCGTAACGCCAAGAGCCCCCAGTCCCTGGAGGACCCCGTGGGGCCTGCCTGCTCCATCCTGCGACGAGCATCGCGTGAGCAACTCATGCTCCAGTACCGCCTACCCGAGTATGGGTCGCCAGAAGAGCTGCTGCTTATGCTGGCAAAACGTATGGGGCGGCTTCGCAAGGGTGCCCTGCCTGATGCAGGGGCAGCAGCTCGCAAGATCCTCTCCGACTGGAACTGGTTCGTCGCTGCTATCTTTGTTCGTTCCTTTCCCTTCTTGCTGAAGATTTGAGAGGCACTGTATCCCCTCTTGAGACCCTAACCACCAGCCTGACAATACATATTTTAGGGTTCTCAACACCAGTGCCTCTATTAGAAGCAACAATCCGAAGATATATAGATTCGTGTCAGTAATCATTAGACATCTAAAAGCTTCACGCGAGACAAGGCGCATAAAGAGAAATGTCTTTTGTGGTCTCTAGTGGCCGCATCAAGTACTGCACGGAACCTCCTGAGGAGAAGTCGAGTGTGGAAGGCACCAGCATCGTGTCGGCCATGGCAGCCGAGTTTGACTTGGATGCAATTGCCGAAGAAGAGGAGCATGAGCTGAAAGGTGAGACTCTCCACTTATACTTTGTTTCACAAGAGTAAGCATGCTTGGAGATGACTGAGTAGGCACACTACTGTTAATAAGTTATGTTTGTTCTGAGTCATTATAATACGGGTTCACACTGAGCACTATCCAAGTTTCCTTGCCTATTCAGTCCTTTGCACACTCATCTTTCCCCGGGCCTTCAGAAGTACTTTGTCATTGCTGAAAATATCAGCTTCTTGCTGAACTTTCGGAGAGCATGTAAGTGTAGTTGAAATGAACAGTCCTGATGGTGTAGTTGAACCAACGACCATTGTGTCACTGTTACAGTTACTGTTCTGACCGAGGTAATCTTACGCTCGGAGGTTTTTTGTGTCTGGTGTATCCTTCAACCCCATGCTCCTCGCTGTAGTGCTTTGGCCTTAACAGTAAATGAATGAAAGTGAAGTGAAAATCGTGGAGCTGGCAAGAAGCAGCACGTGAGCAAAATAAGTTACTACCTGGATGCACGGAAAGCTGGAAAATTCGTATACCGTAATTACTCGAATCTAACGCGCACCTTTTTTCCGGTTAAGCGAGTTCATAAATCGCATGCGCGTTAGAATCGAGTACGAACAAAAAAATTGCGGTCAATCTATTGCCATCGGCAAATCCAAAATGGCCGCCCCCTATGTGCGTCGGCATGGCGCGTCGGCCATCTCTGCCTATGTGTTTCTCATGTGCGGCACTTCGTACGTGTGCTGAGGAGTTCGTCATCTAGTAGTGCATTAGCATCGACGGCGTGGAAGGGCCGACTCCAAAAACTCGAGTGCAGTTCGATGCCGCCTTTAAAAGAAAAGTCATCGCGTGTGCAGAAACGGACGGAAATCGGGCCGCATCGCGGTCGTTCGGAGTTCCCGAAACGTGGGTGCGGGACCGGCGGAAACAAAAGCAGAAGATTGTCGACAGCAAAGATTCACGCAAAGGCTTCAGCGGACCACAGCAGGGTCGGTTTCCGCAAATTGAAGAGCTGCTCGGCGAGTATGTGATTGAGCAGTGAGCGGCACAGCGGCCCGTGACGACAGAACTGCTCCAAGTGCAGGCTATGCAGTTAGCCTTAGAAAAAGGGCTAATGCAGAGCCAGTTTAAAGCGAGCAGGTGCTGGTAACTAACTTTATGAAGAGGAAAGGCTTTTCCCTCTGAAGGCGAACGGGCATATACCAAAAGTTGCTGGAGGAGTACGAAGAAAAGCTTCAGTTTTCAGAGGTTCGTCCTAAACTTGCGGCACAACAACGGCTCCCTGCTTGGGCAAATCGAGAATGCCGATCAGATGCCTCTTTACTTCGAGATGCCTGGCACCACAACTGTCGAGAAGAAGGGGGCGAAGCAAGTTCGCGTGCTGACATCGAGCCACGGTAAAACTAGAGTGACAGCAATGCTCTGTTGCACGTCAGATAGGCACAAGCTTCCCCCGTACCTCATACTTAAACGGAAGACGCTCCCGAAAAGAGTCTTTTTCACAATTGGTGTGATCGTGTGGGCCAGCGAGAAAAGTGGTTGCGCGTTACAATCGATGTCTTACGTTTTTTTTTTTTTTCGCGGTGGAAATCGGGTGCGCGTTACAATCGAGGGCGCGGTAGAATCGAGTAAATACGGTAGTTCGTAAAGGGCATTTTTCAAAATCCCTCCACCCTTTTGTCCCCATTGTTTATTGATGTTGCGGTTATTTTTAGTGCATGCTTGAGCACTAGTGGGAAGTTACTGTTGGTGCTTGAATTGCTATTTTTATTTTACCAGCATGTCGCTGTGTCCCAGGGCCAATAAAAAAGGAAGGGGAGGTGGGAAGGAAGATGCCAGGCCTGCACACAAACGCAACATGCTTATTTTTTTTTGGATAGCACTACCAAATGACTAAACAGAGCTTATGTTTAATAAAGCACAGTTTTGTTGCGGCATTTGCTTGCAACTCTTCTTCGTGACTACAAATTTTAGCCGGACCTCTTACTGGTTCCCAGAGCTTTCGTTTCAACAGCTGCCCACTTTGGCGCACTAGATCGACAGGCTGTGGTGGCCTAGAAATTCTGGACTTAAGGGAACCAGGAAAATGGCACTGGAGTACACTGGCGATATATATATACGCACCGATGAGGGTTCTCACATCATCAACCACCTTTCTCGCTCCAGGTCTTCCCGTAGTTCGGCCAATGGATGTTGTTCCTCTGGAATCCATGGGAACGGCAGACATGGCACCCGAGGAAGAAACCACCGCATCGATGGACACTGGCCAGGTAGGGAACACCATGTGCCAGTAGACACAATTCACAATATGGTTACAGAGTACACAGAATTTTCTTGGGAAAGCGAACGTCAAGTTCTAACACCTTTTGCCTGCTTGGTAATTGTCTGCTGCATTGTGACATTGATCCAAGTGCAGCTTGTGTCAAATGAGGTGTGGTAGGCGTTTTATGCTGCAAGTAACGCTCTTTCTCGCGTACAACCAGCCCCCTTGGCAACGATTCTCCGACAATATTCTGAAAATGTTCCCGCGTAATGGGACAAAGCTGGCATCCTTGCTTAGCTGTGAAGCACTGTTGTGAAGCCACCTTTTCTGGCCAAAATTTGCATTCTTTTTTTTTTTTTTGTCTTGACCTTAGCTCTAATTATCTAAAACTTTTTGTGCAAGTAACACGTGAGAAAATACATAATCATAATTGGTGTCCATGCTTGGTATAACAATCCAGACTTGCTGTCAGTTGCGTGTCTGGCTGCACTAGCGGCAGCATTATAGAATGGGAAAACTCAAATGTGACAGTTTTGGTGCACACTGTTGAAACACACAGAAGGGTAAAAATTGACTCGGAATAATTCCACTACCTCATTAGACCGACCAACCAATAACCGGCACTCAAATTTGTTTGAACATTACAAGGAATACAAAAATCTTACTCCTACAGCACAAAACGTGGGAAACGTGCTTCGTAATGAAAGTGCGACAAAAAAAAAATTGACCTTTTTTCACTTGGCTACATTCGACAGGAGGTCGGGCCGCAGTGGACGACGGAGGCACCACGCAAGAAGACGGTAAGCTCCAAGCTGGCTTCCAAGAGTGAAAGTGTCATTGAACCGAAGCTGCAACAGAATAAGGCTCGACGGAAAGAATTCAAGAAGATGCTCAAGAAGCGTAAGCGATCTGGTAAGCTGCCGCTGGGCGGAATTTCTTTCCCCGCATCTTGGCTAGCGCGTACAGCAGGCTGGTAGTGAACCTAGATGTGCCAGCATGGCATAATTTGTCAGTGCTCAGGCTTGTTTTATTAGAATAACAGTCTCGCATATGGAACGCACTCAGTAACGTGCTACTTCTAACATCACGCTCTCTTTACCTTTACGCAAAGCGTTTGGCCTGCTCAGAGAATTTTTATTTCACTTAGCAGTAAAATTGTTTCATCTACAGTATTTTTATCATCACCTTAATTATGTATTTGTACACAAATAGAAACCATTATGAAACCCCCCGCCTCCTTTTTTTTGCTTAACATCAACTGAACAGGACGAAACTTTGTTTTCCGAATACACGAAACTACTAAAACCAAATTGTAAAACATTTTGTCCCGCACCCTGGTGGCAACATCTTGTTTGTGTTTTATTAGTAAATGCTGAAACCTAAGTAGAAAAAGCAATGTGAGTGTAATTGCTTTAGAAGCACTTGCTATGTTCCCTGTAGCCCCATATTTGAGGTAGAAGAAACATTTGCAAAAGTATACATATCTTTAACACCATTTTCTTTATCATAATGAGTGGTTCATAAATTCAGCATTCGTGTACAGGCTTGGCCCAAGCAATTGTGCAGATTTTAGGGCTTTGGTGGAGAAACTTATTTTGCGAAAACAGAAGGATTGGCTGCAGTTTTTTATTCCATGGGTGTATTTGTACATGTCATGCTTCAGAATGAGTAATTGTGTACGTTGAGAATTTTCGTTTGTGTTTCTTTATTTTTCAGACAAGGTTGCATCTGCACTTTCGGACTCCTTAGCATCTGCCCTTACTGGCTTGGGTGGAAGTGAATGAACATATTAAACTTAATTTTGAACGAAACCATTGTGTGCGTGTCTGTGAGTCTTCTAAATAATCAAAACTGTTATTTGGCCACCTTTTATATATTGTGTGG
Source organism: Rhipicephalus microplus (assembly GCF_043290135.1). Classification (NCBI taxonomy): domain Eukaryota; kingdom Metazoa; phylum Arthropoda; class Arachnida; order Ixodida; family Ixodidae; genus Rhipicephalus; species Rhipicephalus microplus. Next base: position 13,046,744 of record NC_134708.1, on the reverse strand, counting down.
CGGCATATTTCAGTACTATTATCATAGACTGTTCTTACATGTTTTTTTATTTGAATATACTGCAGGCCCTTCACGGCCCAAGCAGGAGTGGGTACACAGATACATCGAAATACATACATTGCCAGAAAAAAAAAAAAAAAAGGAACAAAAAAATCATGGTGCAAATTCAATACACTGTATGCGGTTGATGAAAGAGTCAATCGTACTACAACAAACAATGTCATTGGGTAGGCTGTTCCAGAGGGAGATAGCCGACGGAAAAAGTGAATGTTTGTGAGCGTTTACACGACTTAAGGGTTGGCGTATTGTTTTAGAATGATTTAGTCGGAATGATTGTTTAGGCGGATCTTGCAGGTAATGAGAGCGTGATATGTGGAAATGACCATGATATAATTGGTAAAGGAATTTTAATCGTGACATTATTCTGCGTTGAAAAAGTTGTTTTAAGTTTGCCCTTGCGAGTAAATCTGCGGTACTGGACTGCCTCGCGAATTCTGAATATACGAACCTTACTGCCAATTTTTGTATTCGTTCTATTTTACTAATCAGGTACTTTTGATGTGGACTCCAGATGAGATCGGCGTACTCTAAACATGGTCTAATTAGTGTTTTGTAGGCATTTATTTTAATAATGTTCATTTAGACCTGCGTGAAAGCATCAAATTAGTTGTAGTTAGGAAATTTTGTAACTGTATATGTGTTGCAGTTCTGCATACTTAGTAGTGGAAAACGTGGGGAGGGAGTTGTAACAAAGATTCAGATAAGCATCAGCCTATACTCGTTGAACAATGCAAGTACATCTGGAATGAAAGTCTACTGTAAAATGGGGTTACTTTGTGACACATTTCGTACGTTTTCATTCACTCGCTGAACAATTATCAACATAAACGCGAATGAATAGTGGCGTAACGTTGCTAAAACCTCCCCTCACACGACGGTATGTTCTACAAATCCGCATCTTTAACACAAACGGCTATATTTAGGATAAAAGTTGTCACAAAGTTGCCCCGTCGTGTGGGGCAACTTTGTGACAACGTTGTTTGTGGCTGAATATGATAGGGAAAAAAAGGTCTGGCACGAAGTTACCCCATCAAACGTTTATTTGCGTTATCTAAAACTGGTTTCTGCTCTGGAAACGTTACATTGTATTACAAATCGTTCATACGTCTCCAACCTCAATCAAGATCTTTTACCTCAAAGATGCCTCGCTTGCCTACAGGCCTAGGGGATTGAATTGTGTACAAAATAGCGTCTTCGCGGTCCGGCCATCTCCAATTCTTTTGGGTCCTCTCCATAGTGCTGACGATGTACCCCTCAGGTTTGACTTCCGTCACTCTTCCAGGGAAAACTTGTCCTTCGAAGTTAACTACGACAAAGTCATCCTTCTTGAAAGTGCTTTCTCCGGAACCCGTACAGCGGACCTTTGGGACGTTGCTAGTATTTGAAATCGCGGAAGTGCTAGAAGTGTCTGTGTCCGATAGGTTGTCAAGACTTCCGGAGAGTACCTCGGAATCACTTGTATCTTCTTCTGACCACCTTTTGTTGTCGCCGTACTGACCATCTGAGGACGATTCGCTGTCACTGCTTTCTTCTGCGCTGTCGTCCTCAAGAGAAGACCTCTTCCTAGATCGTCTAGCTCTGATACCGGAGGAAGAGCTGCCCTTCTTTCCAGTTGTCGGTTTTCCCGTTCTGCTGGCTTCTACTTCGGCGACCGATATGCTTTTCCCCGCTGGGATGTTGAGCATCTTCCTCCTCTTGGTGACCCGCTTTTCTGTCACCTCTTTCCTTTTTTTTTTTTAATTCCTCCAAGAAGACACCCCCTACTGCGTCTGTCATGGATTTCAAGCTTTCCTCGAGGACTGATTTAGGAAGCCGTTGGAGAACCTCGGTCTTGTCAAGGGGGAAAATCCCGGTCTTCCGGAATCCTGACTTCAGGTTCGCTTCAATACTTTCTTGCAATTTAATCGTCATTTTTTTTAGTAGACCGGGCAATTCGTCTTTCGGTACGGATGTGCAGCGGCTTCCAGAGGTTGACTCTTTCCATTCCGCCAAAAGTGAACGCCAAATTATTTTCAGGCTACGAAAAACGGCGACATCGAGAGGCTGCAGCAGATGAGTCGCATTCGGTGGGAGCGCGATGAACTTTACATTATTTTCTTTGCACAGACGAAGCACTTCGAGGCTAATGTGGGAACTCAAATTGTCCCCGATTAGAGCTTTTGGACCATCTTGTTTTTTCAATATGGGCAGCATAAGTGACATGAACCAGTCTTCAAAAACTTGGTGATCAAACCAACCAGATTTCGTTCGATTATACCAGGCCCCCTCTGGTCCATTTTCTGTCCATGTCGACCAAAGCTTTTCTGCCTTGTAATTGATATAAAGCGGAGCCAACTCTCCCGCAGCACTTCCACAAACCATAATCGAAGTACAGGCTTTTGATGCGTTTTGGATTTTTTCTGGATACTTAGCTCCTTTTCTAGTTATCACTTTTTTGTTCCCTGGATCATCCTGTACATTTGTTTCGTCGTAGTTCCAAATGTTTTCACCCGGAATACCATCCAGCTCTTTCTCGAGATGGCCAAAAAACGTGTCAATCACTTCTGCATCCGTCGAGGCCCTTGCATATGTGATGTTTTTTGACACGCGTTCAGAGAGAATATCTTTGTGACGTTTCATGAAAGAGTTTGCCCACTCCTTACCGGGGAAGTTGCCACCTTTGAAAGCTGACACTTTTCTTCCCGTTCGATCGAGAAACGCCTTCACTACACATCTCAATTGCATGAGCAATCAACCTCTTCTCCTCCTCTTCCGTAAAAACAGGTTGACGACCAACTTTTTGCGCCGGACGATCGACTAAACCACGAGCCTGTTTTGTCTTCAACCACAAGGTGTTCCGACGAATATTGAACCTAAGAGGAAAACAAACAAAACATAGTACATAGGTAACTGTAATGCGTAGGCAAGGACCTACAAACAAGAAAAAGAAATATGTTTAATAGTACTCACGAACCTTTCAGATGCTGCCCTCCAAGACAATTTCTTCGAGAGGACCAACTGAACGGCATTATTCAACGTTTCCTGGGTATAATTTTGGTACGGCCGGGCACCAAGCTTCCTTTTATAATTCCTCATCTCTCGAAAATGCTGCAAAATCAACAAAACAACATATAATATAAATTCAAAACAGAGTGGGGTAACTTTGTGACAGTTGGCGTGTCACAAAGTTACCCCGCGAAGTATCAACATTTCAGTTTTCTTTCTATAACCTTAAACAAACATGACGTGAATAAATTTTGATTACAGTTTATTTTAGCCTACATATTAACGATCAGGAGTGCATACCTGTTATCGCTGTTTTTATCGTGCGGACGGGTCGAGAACACAAAGTTTACGGTGCTTCAACAATGCGCGCTAAAACACCATTAACCACGTGGGCATCTAGAGTGGCTCCAGAGCGCGGGAACTTCCGCCGGCTGCCGCTAGGTGGCACAGCATGTCAGGCGAGCTTGTTGAGTGGCTCATAGCTTTTCGGCGGCGCCTGGTTGTGGCGCGAGATATAAAATAAAGAAAACCAAGCGCGTGTCACAAAGTAACCCCATTTTACGGTATCACAAACCCCTTCTGCTGTGGGCCACCTAATGTTTGTCTGGCCATGTTTGCTCACTTGCTTGCTCAACTTGTAATGCTGCCTAGTGAGGCGAGTCGGCTAGAAATCCGCAGCTAAATAAAAAAAGGAACATATAAAGCCCTATGAGCTTGTGTTTTAGAAACATTAAGCTTGGCGAGTTTAATGGCGCTAAATTATTCACAAATACTTTTAGAGAGTGCAGAAATGTTCATCAGTGTATACTTTTCCGCTAAACGGAATAAAGCAATGAAATAACTGAGCGCTGCAGGCATCACAAAAGGGTAGAAAACTGCTTCCGGATGTACTAAAAGCGCGGAGTCAGCTCATCTCGGAGGCCATAACAGCGCCTCCTTTAAAAGATGTTTTCATCGCGAAGCTCGCGCCAAAAAAGCGTAGCCTTCACCATTTTTGTTTTGTGTGTGAAGAAAGCCTCTGCGGCACGGAGGAAGGAAAAAGGTAAGGAGAGGGCATGCCCAGCCGGCGCAGGGCGTAAAAAATGTGGCGGAAATGACATCATGGCGGCCATATTCACTAGGCACAATGGCGGCGTTGCTATGGTTACGTGTTGCGCAGTGAAGCTGGTCTAGCAGTGAGCGGCCGCGGCTGGCGGCGGAATGTGTGCCTCCCCAGGTCTCGTGCTGAGTCGTGGCGGACAATATCTGTGCTCTGCGCCGCGTTATTGGTTACGCAGTGTTCTCCTGGCTGTTACATTACTCTTAGCAACGTTTACAAATCCCTTTGTCCATCACGGGGTTTCAACAGTGCGTAGAACAAGTGCATATCCATGTGTCGTGCGGCTGATGACGCGGATATGAAGCAGTTAGTGTTCAGCGAAATGCTCAGCGAAATTGCGTTGGGCACCATGACGAAGCTGAATGACGACGAACGCCTTGCAGGTCAGTGACGGTTGAGCAGTGCTCCTGCTTGTGACAACGGACGGCGCTGTTGAGCCCAGCAAGACGCCATGAGGACCATGTGCACATACGTAGTTTCGTGTTGTGTGTGTACAGTAACAACTTGCATGTGCGTATTAAAACAACTTTTCTGTTCCGCTTGGTACACTCACCACCAGCATTGCATGTAATCTCAACGTAACAGCAACCACGTTCAACTGTCACTAGCACCGTGCTCGAAGTCACCACGGTCGCAGAATGCTGACGCCGGTGAGTTTCACGCGGAACACGGACACAGTGGCAGGACGCTGCGTCAGTCGCGTGGCGGAATGCAACCGTAGAAGGCGCACGACCGATCGTGTTGTCTGTACAGTTGCTGAATTAATGACGTGAAAGCACTCGCCGTTGTCAGTGCATCTAGCGCGCGTTCTCTCGTAGTTGCTTCGTTGTCGGCGAGCTGTTGTTACTCCCTGTTATTACTCGGACGAAGCGATTTCGCTGAAGGTGTCCCGCTGGCTCTGAGTGATGAGCCCAGTTCCATTAGTTTCGGATCGTCCCGACACACGCGCTGCGCAGGCCACGTGCTTTCCGAGCCGGAGAGGGAGTCGCGCCTTCTGCTTCGCATTCATATGTAAACAAGAGAGGAGAATTTGCCTAGTCAATATGGCCGACTTCCGGCTTCACAACGAGTGACGTCAGGGCCTCTCCTTACCTTTTCCTTCCTCCGTGCTCTGCGGTCTCCACAGGTTGAATCCACAACTATGGTGGCTAGAATTGGGAGGTGACGCCAACGGGAGCTCGGAGCCGCTCCTTCGTTTCGAGCAGCGCGGCGGTGGCGCTGTCGGCGGAATGGTGATGCTAGTTACGCGCGCGCGCCTTGAGCGCGCGGACCTTTCAAAGATGCTGTTGCTGAAGCATGATTCAGATAAATTGGCAATTCAGATAACTCACTGTGACGATGGCTGATAGAACGCCATTTCAAGCATTAAAAGAAATTGGCTGCCGCTGCAAGACTTCTGTGACGTTGAATCTGCGCAAATTAAAGCTTTCGTTCGCATATCCCTGCAGTGTTTTGGAGTGCAAGGCGACGGCGTTTTTTTAAAAAAAAATATTACCAAAGTTCTGGGCGAGGAAAATAAAACAAATATTTATTGCACATCATATTATTAGGAAGATCTATTGCACATCATGGAATACAGGGTAAAATAAAATAAAATGAAAAAATACGCACATTTACATACGCTCGGGAGTAGTTAAAAACATTGAAACATTGCACACAGACAGCGCATCGCTTGGCACTAAGTAATAAGAGGCATACAATCACTTTCCACTCGGCAAAAAAAAAAAATCAATAGAGCTTAAAGTTACAATATCAAACTCAGAGCACGCGTCTAAGCTTCAGCAATTTCATTCTTTCCTGCTTAGCGTTTCGTTTGCTGTTCTGGGCTTTGACATGAAAGTGGAGCCTAGTAAGAACATAAAACTTGATAATTTTGTTTGTGAGGGACATACTGTGGTCAGGGCAGCCAACAAGTGTAAGCTTTCTTAACTGCAAGAAGGAAACCAAGTCCATGATGCTGTCAGGTATGACTTCTGTAACACTGAAGCAGTGGGTAAAAGTGTTCTCGAGAGTGGTCACGAGTTCATTGAGCTTGACTGATGGGTACAGCAGGCCTCCTCGGTCAACAGCAGCCGTGAGAGATGCTGCAGCTGGAGATGGATCGTTCTCGCCTTGTAGGAGAGGCGTGGGCTTTTCATGGACATAATTAGGCACTCTAGAGCCCATTCACTTTCATACTTTTTCTTTCTTTCTTTCTTTATTCAATACTGCAGACCTTGTACAGATCCAAGCAGGGTGGGGGAAGAATAAAACAACAACAAAACGAAGCAAACAAGTATAGTCAATGCAATTAGCAATGATCCCAATGCGATTAAATGCTACAATGAATCATTCCAGTCTGTTACGGTGCGGGGAAAAAAAGAAAATTTGAATAAATCTGTTCTCGAAAAATAAGGTGTCAAAGAATTAGGATGATGGTGGCGAGTAAGTCTTGATGTAGAAGATGAAAGATATGGTGAGGGGTTAATCGCTAGTTTATGATTCCAAAGGAGGTAAAGAAATTCCAAACGTGCAGCTTTCCGTCTCAGTGCAAGGTATGGAATGTTGTTAGCCTGCATCAGTTCAGTGGGTGAGTCATACGGTGAAAATTTGGAATAAATAAACCTGACTGCTTTTCTTTGCACATTTTCTAGGTGATTAATGTTGGTTTTAGTAAAGGGGTCCCATACTACACATGCATATTCGAGTTTTGGCCTAATTAGTGTGTTATAAGCAAGTAATTTAACAGCTGGAGGAGACTGTTTGAGCTTATGTCTTAAAAAATATAACTTGCGGTATGCAGAAGAACAAATGCTATTTATATGTGTATTCCACGACAAAGTATTAGTAAGAGTTACACCTAAGTACTTGTATGCCGTTTCCTCATGCAATGGTAATGAGCCTAGCCTGTATTCAAAGGAAAGTGGAGCTTTTCTGCGAGAGAAACGAAGATATACTGTCTTACCAATATTAAGTTTCATGTCCCATGTGTTACACCATTCGGAAATGTTAGCAAGAGCAGTGTTAAGGTGGTGCTGATCGTTAGGTGAAGTGATTTCATGGAACAACACGCAGTCATCTGCAAACAATCTAATTTCAATGCTAGGATCAATGACTGTAACGATATCATTAATGTATATCAAGAACAACAATGGTCCTAATACACTCCCTTGAGGAACCCCGGAACCAACCGGAAGATAGCCAGACCGCCGCTCATTAACTTCCACACACTGGGAACGATTAGTCAAATAACTCCTAATCCATGTGATTAAAATTTCCGGAAGTTTAATTTTTCTGAGTTTTAAGATCAGTTTGTCATGCGGAACCCTATCAAAGGCTTTGCTGAAATCTAGAAATATTGCATCGATTTGACCATTTTTATCAAAACATGAAGCGAGTGAATGAATAACGGTAACTAATTGTGTAACTGTCGAGTAGCCTTTTCTAAACCCATGTTGGTAATTAGAGAGAACTGAATGTTCATCTAAGAATTCATTAATTTGATTGGCGATAATGTGCTCAATAAGTTTACAACAGGATGATGTAAGTGATATCGGTCGATAATTTTCTAATAAAGATCGATCACCTTTCTTGTGTATGGGTACGACTCTAGCTACCCTCCAGTCATCCGGTAGTTTACCTTGAAGTAAAGAATTACGGTAAATTATAACAAGAAACTTTGCAATAGACTCAGCATATCGCTTCAGAAACATGTTAGGAAGGTTGTCAGGACCACATGAAGATTTCGTTTTCAAGTTCAATAGCATAGAAACCACGCCAGGGTAAGAGATGAAACTGACATCAGAGGGATGAAATGTTGTGTGATTGGCTGGACAAACACCAGACTTACTAAAAACACTCTGGAAGTACTCATTCAAATGACATGCGATGTCACCAGGATCATTAACAATTGAGCCATTAATAGAAATTTGAGACACTGGCTTCTTTTTTTCGCTTATATAATTCCAAAACTTTTTAGGATCTTCTGAAATAAAGTTTGGTAGCACCGTCTTAAAATAGTGATCTTTCGAAGAGCTTACCGCACGTGCAAGGTTTTCTTTTAGTTCTTTTAGATTGCCAATAGATATGCATTGTTTTTTTAATCTCTTTATTTTTCGCTTCAGGTGGATGATTTCACGCGTCATCCATGGTGTCTGCCTATTAACTAGTTTTTGTTTGGTTGGTACAAACGTATCTGTACAGAAATTACATATATCTTTGAAACGGCACCAAAGTGAGTTGACATCAGTGTCGGTGAAATCAGTTAGACATGTTTCCAAATGTTCTATTATGGATGCATCGTCTGCACGTGAGTAGTCTTTGAAAGAACGCTTCACAGAATTATTTGATTTCATAGGAGCAACAATGTGTAAGCAAACACTGACAAGAAGATGATCAGAAATACCTTCTACAACTTGAACTGTGCACTCTGATAATTGTCTGGGTAAAAAAAAAACCAAATCCAGTACTGATTTCGAGGTACCTTGAACACGTGTTGGTTCCCGCACTATCTGCACTAGGTCATGAGTTAACATTATGCTCAGCATACTATTGAAATGATTGTTGTTTTCAGAAAGTGATTGAAAGCGCTCCCAATTAACGCCTGGTAAGTTAAGGTCTCCTATTAAGAGTATTTTATGATTGTGGAATTGAGACAGGTGTTTTTCTAGTTTATCCAGATACTCAGGGGTGGCATCAGGAGGCCTATAAATGGCACACAGCAAAAAGTTATGGCCCCAGCATGTGATTTTTACGCATAAACATTCTAGGCCGGGGATGTCTTGCAAAAGAACAGCATCTAACGGGTTTTTAATGAGGACAGCCACGCCGCCTCCTCTAGAAGCCCTATCCTTACGAAATATTTGATAACAAGGTGGGAAAACGTCCTCGTCACATATTTCAGTCCGTAGCCACGTTTCAGTTATGACGGCAATGTGGGGGTCTTGTTCTAGTAAGGAGACTTCCAAAGGTACTGTTTTATTTATTACACTACGAGCGTTTAGGTTGATTATACGTAAACTCTTGTCAAACTCATTGAAAACGGGTCATGTGTCAGACTGCTGAGATCGCTGGTTCGTTATTTTGACACGCATGTTTTTTGTCTCATCCCAAAAGTATAGCTCTTTATCGACCTTTAGCTTGTCATGAAGCAAGTGCACTTTTTTACCTTGTAGTTTTTCAGCTTTCGCGCTTTCCCACAGAAACTTCCGTTTCTTCAAAGTCGCTTGCGAATAGTCATTTTGAATAGATATGCCTGATCCTCTAAGTTTGCGACAGCTATCGAGTATCAGTTTCTTTTCATTGAAATTTTGGAGATAGACAATGACCGGGCGTTTGCTGCCAAGGCGTCCAAGCCTGTGGATGCGGCCGATAGATTCACATTGTACGTTCATCTTATCCCGCATTATCGTCGTTAGAACTTTTTCTTTAAGAAGCGCTTCCGTTTCCTCGGGGCATTCAGAAACGCCATGAATTATTATGTTTGATCGCCTGTTTCTGTCCTCAAGATCAGTTAGTTTCTTTGACTGGAATGTGATAACGTGTTCTATGGATTTAAGCGTATTTTGAACTCCGTCTTCCGGTGATGAAGGTAGTTCAGACAGCCTTTTTTCAATATGACTGACCATCTGCTGAAGGCTACTGATCTGCCCTTCGACATTAAGTAATTGCGCTTTCATTTCTGCAATGTCATTGCGGATTACAGTTTGACCTTCAAGCAACTGCTCAAACAATTCTTTCTGCGTGGGACCTGGGTTAGTTTCAATGTCCCCGCAGAGAAGCAACTTGCAGACGAAAAGACATTCATAGGCAAGGTTAAGGCACTTCCGTGGGCACGGCAGGACAATAATACCACGACAATCACTACGAAGAGAATAATTGTTACAACTGACCTGCAGAACGCAGAACAGAGATCTGGTTAGCGTCATGGCCAAGCCGCGTCCTTCGTGCCCACAAAAGGCAAATCGGTGAGGCGTTTCTTTTATAGCATTTTCTTCGAATGACGTCACGCAGCGACTGCCGATTGGTGTCGCCAGCGGAGTCAAATTGCCAGGGTGGAACCACAGCGGAATTTGTCCGGCGGTGATATCTGGAGGAAGTTGATACTTGTCGATGATGCCGTCGTTTTCCCAGCACGTGTGGCCGCTCACAGCTGAAGATGCGCTAAACTGGAAAATGCCCTGCAGAACGCAGAACAGAGATCTGGTTAGCGTCATGGCCAAGCCGCGTCCTTCGTGCCCACAAAAGGCAAATCGGTGAGGCGTTTCTTTTATAGCATTTTCTTCGAATGACGTCACGCAGCGACTGCCGATTGGTGTCGCCAGCGGAGTCAAATTGCCAGGGTGGAACCACAGCGGAATTTGTCCGGCGGTGATATCTGGAGGAAGTTGATACTTGTCGATGATGCCGTCGTTTTCCCAGCACGTGTGGCCGCTCACAGCTGAAGATGCGCTAAACTGGAAAATGCCCTGCAGAACGCAGAACAGAGATCTGGTTAGCGTCATGGCCAAGCCGCGTCCTTCGTGCCCACATTGGACTTCATCCCTTTCGTGGATTTTCTTTTAGCCGCAGCAAAGCACGCCTTGACTTGTTGCTGCTGCTTAATGGGTAGGGCCTTCACCGCTTCTTCAAATGCTGTAGAATCATTCCGTGCATTCTTTTCTTTCATTTGTTTGATGAGTGATTTAGCCTGCAGGACACTCAGGCGACTCCTTTTCGCTTGCGCTGTTCGCAGCTTAAGCCTGTATGAAAGCTTTTGGGACTGGGCCACATTTTTGCCTTTTCTTCGCCTGTAGGACTCACGATTCAGGAGTAGTTTTCTGAGGTGCTTGCATTGTGGGCAGGCTTTTTCTGGCGTTGGAGCAACCCCACGGCAAGATGGGCTGAAGGTTCTGCCATCAAAAGTCTTCTCCTTGTACTTTAAATTCACTCCAAATTCACCAGTTTTACCAAACCCTCTGCATGGTATCATGGAGTCGACGTCGCGAAGCAACTCTTCTGCCATTTCGATGTCGGTAATGTCAAGGGTCTTTATTTTTGTGGCTTGCACAAAAGCTGTCGCTTGAAGTTTGTTTTCATCTGATGTCATTAGCACATACTTGTCAATAGTCAACTTGTCACCATCTAGTGCGCAAACTGTAAACACCGTGGCGTTGTCGGCTCCAGCAATTAGATGTCGAGCCCAGTAAGCGCTGGGAAGACCACACTTGCGGACGTCGGGAATTGCGGGCACATTCGGAACAGGTATTTGGTTACTGTCGCTTTCTGTGCTGTACGAGCCAGCTGTCTCCTCGCAAGCAGACGTGCTTGGTTCCTGACGCCGAATTTTCGATGGTAGGCCGCAAGTGGATGTTCTTGACGTCCTTTTCTTCGGCACTTTCTTTGAAAGATACGCAGGAACATTTGGGAATATGGTTGGCACCGCGTCAGATTTCAGCACCGGTTTCCCTCGGGGAATCTGAACAGTTTCGCCGTTTATCACATGCGTGTAAAAACGCTCAATAAACTGCTCGTCGAAATGAAGCTCACATAGCGCCGACTTCACGTCCAACGACTTGTCGGCACGGGGTACGGCTCGTTGCCAGGCTTCGAAGAGGGCAGGGTCTTTGGGAACATAAAAGAGAAGCACGCTGACCTTGCTCCCTCGATGACACATAGCCGCTCGTGCAGCCAGGAGCAAAGCAGTGGCGTTGCCTCGCTTTCGTAGTGCTGGAGTTCATCCTAAGGTCGGCACTCACACTGTCATGTCAGCAACTAAATACATTTTGCCATAAGCGAGACATCAACGCGGAAAACTGCACACACCCAGACACGCTTCCAGAGGCGAACCAGCGAACCCAGCGGCGAGTCGACGAGAGAGCGCGGAGCGCGCGCTTCGCCCGCATCACTATGCCGACAGGAGCGCCGTGGTGGCCGTCGCGGCGGCGCTTGAAAACGAGGATCGCGCGCGCTCGGCGAATATGCGGGCGCTGGCGTCACCTCCCAATTCTAGTACACTCTACCACAACTAATCACAAAGGCCGTGGCCAAGTCGGCTCATGGCGGCTCGTACGCAGTCAAGTAAAGAAACGTGTGTTTATTCTCACGTCGTTCATGAGATATTTTCACGTCTTTGTTGATGGCGGCGCCCTGTGCGTGTTGTTAGCAGTGCGTGCATGTGCGCTTTGTGAAATTTCTTTGTGGTTGGTCGCAGATATGTTTGCACGATCCGCGATTCTCTCCTAGTTACGGTACGTGTGCAGTAGAAATTCAGAGATGACTGTCAAACAGAAAGGTGAGTGATGAGTAATGATTGGACCTGACAGGTTGTCAGTGTGCGTAGCGCAGACGATTCCTCTTTCGCACAACAGGCGTTTCTCAGGAAGCCCTCAAAGTGAAGGTAATATCAGAAATCATCAAAGAACTTCTAGCAGCGCAGAAAGAGCGCAAAGATGTTAATCTCAACAGGTAAGTGGCATCGTCGCGCCCGTCGAGCTGTCCTGTCTCGATGTTACAGCGAATTGCGTCGCCGTTTCAGCGTCAAATGTCAAATATCTTCAAAGTACGGTCTCAGTTCCCAACCGAAGATCGTTGACATCATCGCTGCTATGCCTCCGGAGTATAAAAAGGTGAGAGCGTCCAGTTTTTGTTGGTTAGGTGTGAATGGCTACTTAATCGTCGTGCAGGTACTTCTACCGAAGCTTAAGGCAAAGCCGGTACGGACTGCTAGTGGGGTAAGGAGCCGTTCAAGTCTGGATCGTATGTCGCCATTCTAAGACGTGGTTCTTTTGCAGATCGCAGTTGTGGCGGTCATGTGCAAGCCTCACCGGTGCCCCCACATCAACATGACTGGAAACATATGCGTGTAAGCATTCGTTGACCATGACAACACGTGGTCGCGGGTTCGATTGCTGACTCCTGCGGTTGCCGCATTCTGTTAGCGGCAGAACACAGAAGGCCCTCGTGTACCGTCTTTTATTACATACACGTTAGCGAACAAAAGGTGCTCTCATACGGGGCTAGCATAAATTGTTCATTCAAAAAAAGCTCACGTACACATATGCATTATCTATGATAGAAAACACAAACTCACGAAGTTTGCATTGTGTAAGATAGATGGTAGCTTAGCTACTGCAATCCTTAGTCGAAGAGCGCATCAGAGCTGCAGTGCAGACAGGCTATTGACAGGAGTATGCTACAGAATGTATTGAATGAGCTTGTTTATTGTTGTGTCACCTTAACGCTAATATATTGAAAATTTGTTGAGTGTCAACTGAAAATCTGTTGAGTAACACTTGGTCAGTTCTCGGCTCTGTTGGTATGTTTCATGTGTGTACATGTAACACTGCTGGAAATACAGCCTTTCCTGAATGAATCAATAATTTATGCTAGCCCTGTGTAATCAGAAACTTCCCGTCAGGATGTCTGTCATTGGTGTTGTTGCAGATACTGTCCTGGCGGTCCAGACTCGGATTTCGAGTATTCCACCCAGTCTTACACAGGTTATGAGGTAAGCTCCTTGCAATTTTTCTGCGTAAATGTAGGTTTCACTGATCAAGCGAAGAATTTTTCTGTGACATGTAGCTATAACATGGCAGAAAGCTATGCTTTGAAGGCCAATCTTATCTTTACAATGCACATTAAATGGTAGGACAAATTCGTTAACATAATTGAGGGTGTCTTAGCGCTGAGAAGTAATCAATATATATATATATATATATATATATATATATATATATACATATATTAGAAGGTCGCAGGCTCGGTTCCTGTTCACGGCAAGTTATCTTTTCACCCACTTTTCTTTCTTCACATTTACATTACAATTGGGTCTATTAACTTCCCCTATACATCCCTTGGCATTATTTATTGTCTGTTAGAGCTCATTAATATTGTGTCAAAACACGAAAAAACGAGCCCTTAAGTATACACTTACTTCTCATTATATATATATATATATATATATATATATATATATATATATATATATATATATATATATATATATATATATATATATATATATATATATATATATATATATATATATATATATATATATATATAAGGAAAGGACACAAAAGCACTGTGTGTTAGGTACGATTTGTGGAAAAAAGGACTTAAAGACGCCGAGGAACGTCAAACCAAAACTGAAGAAGACGAGCGGAGGGCAGGTGGCACGAAGACGACAACAAGGAATGAAAAAGAAGAGGAGAAGAAGGAATGTGCGGAAAAAGAGAGCTCGAGGGTTGAGGCCACGAAGGCAGAGGAAGCGGTGCCCCGCTCGAGAGGACGAGTTCCTGGCAGCGTTCCTGAGCCGGACGTGGGACCCGTACGTGTCGGCCAGGTCGAGCTCCGGTGTGTCTGTTCGAGGTCGAGTCCGTCGGCCTGTACAAGGTCCAAGGACGGGGCCTGCTGAACGGCTCTTGCCTGGGTGCAGTGGCCGGGAGCAGGTTCGTGGGCGAGGCCTACCGGGTGTGGTCCTCGTGAGCCGTGGCCTGATCCCGGACCTCAGGAGCTGCGACCCTGACTGCTGGGTTAGCCGCGACGTCCGACTCAACGGCGCTGCTCACGGTAGCGCATCCGTGTGCCGTCAGCCGTTCCAGCCGTGCCACTTTTGCCCTCGCGCACGTCGACGACCGCATCATGTCGGGACGATGGGGATTCAAACTGTGAGACAGCGGTTTCTTCTTACGAACCGAGAACTATACGCGCTGGACACTGAGTTAGCGTAGCCGCGAACTCTGCGCAGATTAATGGCGGTCTGACTCGTGCATGTTGCGTGATGCTTGGCGTATAGGGTTGGATATATAGTTTTATTTTCTCCTGTCACTTCCTTCTCTAGTGTACAATATAAAGCTTCTTTTGTTCGCTTAAATTGTTCATGTTAATCCTTTCTCGTCCGCTATAAACATAGTGACGAACGTCCTTAACCATCACAATATATATATATATATATATATATATATATATATATATATATGCCTCAGCACACTTTAGTTTCTATGCATTGTTGGTTGAAATTCTACTGCAGAATATGTTGGAGGTACTTGAAAAGCGCTTACAATTTTGATCCAGGATCAACTGCATTGCAGCGTGATTTGCATGAGCATTTGACGAAGTGCACATGCGGCTTTTCATATTTTTGCCCAGCCAACATCTATGCGAGCCATCCGGGCCCGATATGATCCCTTTCTCCAGACAAGGCATCGTGTTGAGCAGGTAAGTTTGATCGAGACCCGTCATGAAGTCAATGACCCAAAGCATTCTAAAGCTCACTTTAGACATTATGTGCTTATTAAATAGCCTGTTGTACCCATTTTGCCTTTTTTTGTTTACATTAATAGCTGGGAGAGTATTAACAAACACTGCTGTCATTAGGCGGCAGCAAGTAACTCTTAGTGCACAACATATTGGCAGAGTTATCAGCGAAGCTTACATACGTGACTACCTTAGTATGCTTAACAACGCAGTTGGCCATGCATGCAGTCATCAAGGGTAATTCGCCAAGGCAAACACGTAAGAGGGAGACAGAAAGTTGGGTGGGCAGTTGAAATTAAGAAGTTTGCAGGTATAATGTGACAACAGAAAGCACAGGTCCGGGTTGATTGGTGGAACATGGGAGAGGCCTTTGCCCTGCAGTCGGTGTAGTTAGGCTGATGACATTGATGTAGTGCACATTTCTGCTTGAATCTTTAGCACGTGCTGTTATGAATGCAGCTCCAGCAGTTGGGCCATTCTGTGGACAAAGTGGAGTTCATCGTGATGGGGGGCACGTTCATGTGTCTACCCGAAGATTACAGGGATCGGTTCATCCGCAGCTTGCACGACGCCTTGTCGGGGCACACCAGCAGCTCAGTGGCTGAGGCTGTGAGGTACAGCGAACGGGCCCGCACGAAGTGCATCGGCATCACTATTGAGACACGCCCAGACTACTGTCTCAAGAGGCACCTTGGGTTAGCCTTGACTTATTACACTTGTGAATGTCATGCAAAACACAACGGTGCACAGACGTAGCAGATTAGTTGATGTCAGTGCTAGTCATATGGTTTGCCGGGCAGTGGCTGTTTTGAAGAAACAGCTAAAGTAGGTGTTTGGTCATGTTGCTAATCTATGTAAGATCATTTATAGTACGTAAAAAAAACAAGCCAAGTGTAGACAAAAGGTATCCTAATGTAACTTCTATAAGTTAGTTCATAGTGCTAAAGTACAGAGCACTAATTTGGTACAGGACATAGAATAGTGCACAGAGCTTAGGACTTGGGCTTTGTTTAGAACACGTTTAGGATTGTGGACAAAAAGACACATGACACAAATATTGGGAGTCATGTGTTACGGAATAATTCCTTGATACCATATTTAAGGAAACTCTTGCTGGTCAGCTCTTAATAGCAGCAGTTCATTTGCACACTGCATTCTTTCCAACTTATCTACAGTGCGAAACTTGCATTTAAGTTGACTGATTTTTTTTTCAGCGATATGCTTCAATACGGTTGCACCCGGTTGGAAATAGGCGTGCAAAGCGTTCATGAAGATGTAGCAAGAGACACTAACCGGTGAGCAAATATGGCGTAACACTTGTTAGGTGATTTCTTAATGGTGCCAAACGACTTCTATGTACAGTCAACTGCCGATTTTTTGGACCCTCTTGGGAGCGAAAAACCGTTTGAAAATTCGGGCAGTCCGAAAAAATGAATGCAAGCAAAAAAAAAGCATTATTTTACTGATAATTTTCAATGCAAGCAAAAAAAAAAAACGCACCATTTTGCTAATATTTCTCAATGCAAGCAAAAAACGCACCATTTCATTGATATTTCTCGGATCAAGAGGGTCAAGGTCGAAGTACCAGACTTCCGGAACTCTACCAAAGCATCAGTGGGGTGGCTCTGTAAAGAGCCGCTAAAAAAAATGCATGCAGCCTACAGCGGGTGTCGTCACGGCAGCCAGTGTTAGAGCTGCAGTGGCTTGAAAAACTTGTTGATCCTTGTTTGAACGGCATTCCGCTTGCATGTGATCACATTCGCCTCGATCTGAGTAAGGGTCATGTCATCACTGTACACTGATGACAGCGTCATCAATGCTCGCATCAATTCGGCGGTTGTAGGTGGCGCAGGCGTTGGTTCCTCATTTTCGAAATCAGAGTCGTCTGAATCCGCCATAACCTGACTGACGCCATCGCAAGGACGATGAAGGTGGAGTGGGGGCCATCGCAGGCAAGTGAAATCCTCACGATGTGAACAAAGAAGTTTGCTGACGAGCGTCGAAGCACCTAGGCTTAGCGTTGCAGAGCACACTTCACACGATTGCACAACCACGCACTAGGCTAGCCAAACACCATGTGGGCTGCGTAAACAAAACAGCGCGACGGTGCCTCGGGTACTCTGAAGGTAGCGCTGGTAAACATTCAAGATAGCCAGCGTGGCCAGACCAAATCGGTGTGTGACGGTTAGTTCTAGTTCGAAGTGGTGAAACGCTTCGCGAAAGCGCTACGCGGGAAGCCAGGGAGGCACGCACGAGCACAAGCGCTAAAGCAAAAGGAACTTTATTGGCGCCAAATAATTTCCGGGTGGATAGTTTCGATTGTCAGCGAAGCACCCTTGCACGATAAACGCGACCAGTGTTAGAAATCTCGGAGGCAGTGTGTGTTTCTCCACTAACGATCAACGAGTCCAAGCAACAGATGCCGCCACAGTAGACCGGCGTGCCCATTTATGCGGTCGTAATCGCGTTGACGGAGTTGTGGAGGTTTCCACGGGAGGTCAGTGGTGGTTTCCGACCTTCCGTCGCGTCAAAAAGTCCGGAAATAGGACTTTAGGAGGTTCGAGCGTCCGAAATTTCAGACTTCCTTATACATTGATTCTATGGGGCCCGTGGCGGTGCCGTGAAGATGTCCAAATTATCGGGCATGTCCGAAAAATCGGCAGTTGACTGTAATATTGAAATCAGCTTATGGCAAGGTTTACCCTTTTTGCCAATGGCATAGCCAGCAGTTTATTTTTGAATGAGTATATTTCTGACTGTGAAGTATGGGCTATGCAGTTGTGTGTTGTTGGGTGGGCTCTTAGCCAAGATATTTTTGGGCAGCCGAGATATTTTGGGGTGTGATGGGAAACTTTAGGGCAGCTGTAACAGAAGCTTAGTGTGGTCACGTTTTTCAAAACCTTGTAGAATTCTGATTGGGCATTCTTTCTGGAAGTCTTTCTGTGCTGAAATGGACATTCATTTCAAATTGTAACATTATTTTAGTGCTTATATGGTAACTCTTTCACATTAAATTGTTTCTTTGTAAATGTAGTTGTAGTAGTATTTTTGCTAAAAGCTTCATTTCTTAACTTGTGTCCCCGAAAGAGGTCTTATCTCCTGGTGTTCTTATAGTACGTCACACTGTCACAGCAAGCCCAAGCACTTGTATCACGCTTTTCTTTTCTATGCTTCCACCCATCTTTAGTGGTCACACCGTTAAAGCTGTGTGCGAATCCTTCCAACTGGCAAAAGATGCCGGCTTCAAGGTGGTGGCCCACATGATGCCTAACCTTCCAAATGTGGACTGGGAGCGTGACCTTGACCAGTTCGTGGTAAGGGCTGCCTACCACACCCTTCATTGGTAGCAATACTGTGCTGAGTTTGCACCATTTGTTAAGGGAATTGCCAGTAAATGTGTCACTTATAAGTATTTTGCTTTAAATACAGGCCTCCCAACTCTGCACAACTAGCCCTACTTACAAGTGTGATAATGCCCTAAATTGTTTCATATACGTAATATTTTTTATTGCGATAGCAATTATATGGACACTCTCGTCTGGATTTTGCTGCCAATGTCGACGTGGACGTCAGTGTCAATGTAAAGCACCGTATATGCATATGTATCTATATATATGAAAATGCAAGAAAGAAAAAAAATCCCAGAAAAAAAGACTCCGGCGCGTGGAATCGAACGTGGGACCTCCGCGTCATGAATGCGAGGCGTTGATCATTGAGCGGCCGAGGTACCCCCTTCAACGTTCAAACGGCAAGCTATTCATATAGCTATTCATATATTCACTTACCACTGTTGGCAAGCATCTCGGGGATTATCAGCAAGATGTCGCAGTGAGCGCGCGGCGGCTCTCGTCTCTCACGCGTACTTTGGCCCGCGTAGAGAATAAGGGGGTGTACACTCGATCGCGCGCCCTTATCTTGCAGTGGGGAGAACCGTCCGTCTTGGCTAGCCTTTGCGTTTTGTCGGAACAATTCTGTCGTAGTTAACGGGTGCACAAAGGTCACTGTAATCGTTGCACAGCCTCTGTTTGCGAAAAGGGCACGCTTTTCAAACACAGCGAAGTAACAACTGAGACACTCATTCACGTTAATCTGTACCTGTGATTACATTTCGCGCGTCCTTTGTGCATGAGAAACGCAAGGCACGTTTCAATCTGCTTGCCATTCTGCATGTGACCTTCCAATTTGTTGCTATCGTGTTCATTGCTTCGCCTTTGCGGCAGAGCTGTGACCTTTTATCTATGTTGATTTTAGCATCTGAAAATTTAACGACGAGGACTTTAGAGGGCTACGGTGTTATGTGAAAGGCACTGTTTCAATTTTGTTGGTTTAGCAGATAGTTTTCTGCATCATAGCTTGATCGTGTCTCTACTGTGCTTGTTTATTTCCTTATGTTTCAACAGGCTTTAGTTTGTGAGAGTATTTCTCTACATTGCTCAACTGCCTAACTGATGATCACCCTTTGGCTTGATTATGAGAGCCACATCTGCTTTGTTCATCACCTAATATTACCAGCACACTGTGCTTGTGCAGGCTTTTCGCAAAACATACTGCACCCCTATTTGTTCAGCAATATGCCTTGTGCATGAGCTATCTTTGCACTTATGAAATAGTGCAATGCTAGTTATATTGAGAACATTTTATAAAATGTTAAAATGTCTTTATTTGTGTGTTTCGTGCGCAGGAGCTGTTTGAGAACCCAGCGTTTCGTATGGACGGCCTCAAGATCTATCCAACTCTGGTAATTCGAGGCACAGGCCTGTACGAGTTGTGGAAGACGGGCCGATACCGCAGCTACCCTCCAGGCTTTCTGGTGGACCTCATTGCCCGCATCCTGGCATTGGTCCCCCCGTGGACGCGTGTCTATCGTGTCCAAAGGTATTGTCGATGCATGAAGGACATTGCAATTTCTCTCAGTCAATCCACGTGATTGCATGCAGTACCGTATTTTCGCGTGTATAACTTGCACCTGCATATAATCCGCACCCCCACTTTCAGCTCACCGAGAAAGAAAAAAAAAATCCCCGCGTATTGCCCGCACATTTGATATACAGGAAAGGCTGTACAAAAGCTACTGCTCAAGCAACATTGCACATATGTAGACAGAAAAAGCTTTATTTAGCAAGCAGAATACACTGTCTGCAAGGCCATTCACAATTCACTCACTGTCGCTGCTCTCGCTAGAGCTATCACTTGAGCCGCAGTCCTCACTATTATGCACAAAGTCATCTTCGGTTCCATCCATGTTGTTTGTGATGCAGCATTTCTTGTAACTTTTTCCCACCATCTCACCTGGAATGGCCTTCCATGCCTCAACAATCCACTTGCAGAATAGGGCAATGTCAGGCCTTCGGACTCGTCCTGTCGGCGTCAAGTCGTAGCAGCCTTCGGCCATCCACTCGGCGTAATAGCGCTTGAAATGCGTTTTGAAGGGCTTGTTAAGCGACACATCTAGAGGCTGCAACATTGACGTCATTCAACCGGGTATAACAACTAAGTCGGTGTCGTTGCGTGAAAGGCCGTCCTTTACTCCCTCAGTTGTGTGGCCGCGGAACGAGTCAAGAACGAGCATGGATCTCTTTGGGAGCATCGCACCAGGCCTCTTCTCCCATACCGTCTTGATCCAGCCTACGAACAAGTCACTGTTCATCCACGCATTCTCGTGTGCGCGCACCACCACACCGGCAGGCAAATGACCCTTTGGTAGAGTTTTTCTTTTCAAGATGACGTACGGTCGCAGTTGCGTGCCGTCGGTGAGGGCACAAAGCAAGACTGTAATGCGCAGTTTCGTGTTCCCGCCGGTCAGCACGCTCACCGAACTGCTGCCCGTTTTCTCAATCGTTGTGTCCAACGGCATTTCAAAATAAACAGGAGTTTCATCCGCATTGCCGATTTGCGAGAAAATGTAATTGTGCTGCTTTCGCAGACCAATTACATATCTCTGGTACTTGAGCAGCTTCTCATAAGAAGCCGGCAAGCATTGACATATTGTAGTCAGCCGTCTGATTGAGAGCCCTTACCGCTTCATAAAGCGGTGCAGCCATCCGCGGTTCGCACAAAACTCGTGAGGTAGGCCTAGCTCCCTCGAAAGTCACCGCACTTCCACTTGGGCCATCTCTGTCGATACGGCGTGACCCCTCCTTCTCACATCTTCGATGAACTTTACTAGCTCCGCCTCCAGCCCAGGGTAGGCACCGGTCTTGGAGCCACGAAATGACCTACGGTCGCGGTGTGCGGCTTGTAGGCTCTCTTTCTTCTTTCTCCACAGTCGCACGCAGGACTCGTTCACATCGTGCCATCTTCCCGCTTCGCGATTTCCAAATTCCTCGGCGACGGCGATGATCTTAAGCTTTTGCTGTGCCGTGAAGGCCTGCCGCCGTACGCTACTCATGGTGACAGAACAGATCGACTTAGGTTTGGCGAACGGGTCGAGATGTGGAGAACTAGCGGTATCAGCAAGGTAAAGAGCGCTCACACTCGGTGACAACTTGACAGCACTACCCCTTCTAGTACACTGTAACAGCACCCTGGAAACAATAGAACCGAAATGCATGCCTGCTACCGCGTCAAAAAGTAGTACATTAATTTACTGATAATATCTCTATAGGCACTATAACATCTCATTTGCCTTGCTGAAATAAATACTGCTTTATTTATTATGAAACTTACTTTATTTATTATGAAACTTTTTTAGACAGCACCACCTTTTCTGCAAGCCCTTTCCAAAAGTAAACATGACGTCTGTGACGTAGGGACATGTGGAGGGTCACTGAGCGGCCGCGAACGTCTGAAAAATATACTTGTGGTGTGACAGTGAAATTTTACACTGAACAATCGAATTGTCTCTCCCCAAATGTTTTTCTAAACGCTTCAACGATGCAAGCAAGTGAAGCTACTTGCGGAGCAACACGAATTTGCGGAAACCGCCTCCGTAGCCTTTGCTACACTGTTAAGGGGCTTCACAGCACAACATGCATTGCTGTGAATCAGCACTATAGGAAAAACCCCACGTATTATTCGCACCTCCACTTCTCCATTGAAATTTTTGCGTTTTTGGTGCGGGTTATGATGTTACGGGGAATAAAGTATACACTGGTGAACAAATTTGTACTGGCGAACTTACTAGCGAGCTAATGCGTACGATGCTGCTGCAGTCCGAGCACGTTCCCGTTCAGCACTTTGTCGTCGTCATCCTCAAGCATCTACTTAGCCCGTGACATTACCCGCCGGCGGCAGAAGCACCGTCCCGGTGCGATCAATTCTCGAGGCGTGAGAAGTATGGCTTAAGCCGTGAGACGTGCACTATATCGGTCGGGACTGCAGCTGGTACTGACGTGGTATGGAGTGGAGCTATCTCATAGGTCACGCTGGTGACCTTGCGTATGACGCGGTAGGGGCCAACGTAACGGGACACTAGTTTTTTGCAGAGACCAACACGACGTGAAGGTAATCACAGCAAGACGAGTGACCCCGGAGAGTACTGTACGTCGCGGTGCCGGCGATCGTAAGCACTCTTTGGTTAAGCTGCGAGGCACATAAACGATCCCGGGCGACCTGGCGGGCGATGTCAGCTTGGGCCAGGGCATCACGAGCATAAGCAGTCGATGAGGGGGCGTCAGATTGGAGCATGGTGTCCATCGGCAAAGGCGAGTCATAACCGAACAGTAGGTAAAAAGGGGAAAATCCAGCTGTATCATGACGTGAACTGTTGTATGCGAAGGTAACGAAAGGTAAGTGGATGTCCTAATCTTTGTGATCCTTGGAGACATACATCGCTAACATATTCGTCAAGGTACGGTTGAGGCGTTCCGTGAGGCCGTTGGTTTGCGGATGGTACGCTGTAGTGAACTTGTGGTGGGTAGAGCAGGATCGCAAAAGCTCGTCGACTACTTTAGATAGAAAACAGCTGCCGCGGTCGGTGATCAACTGACGAGGAGCACCATGACGCAGAATGATGTCATGAAGAAGGAAATCGGCTACATCAGTAGTGCAGCTGGTGGGGAGGGCGCGTGTAACGGCATACCGCGTTGCGTAGTCGGTAGCAATAGCAATCCACTTATTACCGGTGGCCGACACGGGAAAGGGTCCTAGAAGATCGAGGCCGACTCGGAAAAATGGCTCATCTGGTACTTCAATGGGCTGGAGGGTACCAGCTGGTCTCAGAGCAGGTGTCTTGCGGCGCTGGCAGAGGTCGCATGCCGCAACGTACTGTCGCACAGAACGGTAGAGGCCAGGCCAAAAGAATCGGCGGCGAATGCGGTCATACGTGCGTGACACCCCTAAGTGTCCAGCGGAGGGGGCATCATGCAGCTGGGCCAAAACGTCTGAGCGAAGATGCACAGGAGCAACGAGTAAAAGCTCAGCACCATCAGGGCGGGTGTTGTAGCGGTGCAAGATGTCGTTGTGAAGAACGAACTGTTGTAAGGAGTGGTCAGGGTGGGGAGAGTGCAGACTATTGATAATAGCACGCAAAGAGGGGTTGCGGTGTTGTTCAGCAGCTATGTCGGTGAAGTCGGTAATTGAAAGAACGAGGGGATCTTGCTCATCTTCCCTCGTGTCAGGGGGATCGACTGGGTAACGGGAGAAGCAGTCAGCATCCTTGTGAAGTTGTCCGGATTTATAGGATACGGAAAAAGTGTACTCTTGTAAGCGCAGCGCCCAGCGACCAAGGCGTCCCGTAGGGTCCTTGAGTGAGGAGAGCCAGCAAAGCGCATGGTGGTCCGTAATAACCGAGAATGGTCGGCCATACAGGTACGGTCGGAATTTCGCAATGGCCCAGACGAGAGCTAAGCACTCGCGTTCTGTGATGGAATAATTTTGTTCCGAGCGCGACAACAGCCGGCTTGCATACGCGACGACGCGGTGCATGCCTTGTTGCCGCTTCGCAAGCACTGCGCCTATGCCGTGGCCACTGGCGTCAGTACGAAGCTCCGTGGCGGCAGATGGGTCGAAGTGTGCTAGGACTGGTGGATTGGTGAGAATGTCAACGAGCGATGAGAAGGCATTTGCTTGCTGTTGGCCCCAAGTGAATGCAACATCCATTTTGAGGAGGCAGGTTAGGGGACGGGCTACTTCAGCAAACTTCTCGACAAAACGACGGAAATAGGAGCACAGTCCCAGAAAACTTCGGACGTCCTTGGCTGAGCGGGGTGTGGGGAAGTCGCAAACTGCTCGGACTTTCGCAGGGTCTGGTTGAACGCCCGCAGCGTTAACAAGATGGCCGAGTACGCAGATTTGGCGTTGCCCAAAGCGGCATTTGGACGAATTAAGTTGCAAGTTGGCACGTTAAAAAACATCAAGCACTGCGGACAGGCGGGTAAGATGGTCGTCGAAAGTAGTCGAAAAAACAATAACGTCGTCAAGATAGCAGAGGCAGATGGTCCACTTCATGCCTCGAAGTAGAGAGTCCATCATGCGCTCAAATGTCGCGGGGGCATTGCATAATCCAAAAGGCATCATCTTGAACTGATAAAGTCCATCAGGAGTCACGAAGGCCGTCTTCTCTCTGTCTTTGTCGTCCACAGCGATCTGCCAGTAGCCTGAGCGAAGGTCTATTGAAGAGAAATATTTGGCACCGTGCAAGCAATCGAGTGCATCATCTATGCGCGGTAGGGGATAGACATCTTTCTTGGTAATATGGTTGAGATGGCGGTAATCAACACAGAATCTCCAGCTATTGTCCTTCTTTTTAACAAGTACAACGGGTGAGGACCAGGGACTAGATGAGGGTTCGATTATGTCCTTATCAAGCATTTTATCGACTTCTCGCTGTATAATAGCACGCTCCGGGGCTGACACACGGTAGGGTCGTCGGCGAATGGGTCGAGCGTCACCGGTGTCGATGCGATGGGTTACCACAGATGTCTGGCCCAAATTACGCTCGCCGAAGTCAAAGATGTCCTGATAAGAAGCAAGCACACGGCAGAAAGCAGAGACTTGTTCAGAGGTGAGCTTGTCAGATAGCATTGGCTTGAAAAGGTCGGAACAGGAACGTGACGATAATGACGTTGATGAAAAATCGGGTGGCGAATTGGTGGTTAGAGCAGAAACTGTGTGGTCGACCAGTGGTGTAAGATGCGCAAGTGACATGCCGCGAGGAATAACTTGCGCTGAGAGGCCGAAATTGAGGACGGGAAACGAAGTTCGGTTGTCCTTAACGGTAACCACCGTGTTGGGGAGTGCAACATTGCGTGTCATGGCGACGTCAGAAATTAGGGCAGCAACATAATCACCATCGGGTACTGCAGGATACGGCGAGAGTTGGACTTGGACTGCGGCTTGCGGTGGAAGTCTAAGGAAATCGACAGAGCGTAGACGAGGTGGGCTGGTAGAGACGGTCTCCGAAAAGGATGGTAGTTCGAGCCGAAGAAGACCTTTGGAACAGTCAATGAGCGCAGCGTGTGAAGTCAGAAAGTCGAGTCCAAGGATGAGGTCATGAGGGCAATTTTTCAGTACAGCGAACAGAACTGAAGTTTGATGCTCAGAAATTGTTAATCGCGCAGTGCACATTCCAAGCACAGCAGGAGTACTCCCATCCGCTGTACGAAGGGTAGGTGCAATCGCAGGCGTCAGAACTTTTTGGAGGCGGCGGCGAAGGTCTGAGCTCATCACAGATATTTGTGCACCGGTATCAATAAGAGCAGTTATAGGTAAACCATCAACGAGAATTGTAAGAAGGTTGCACCGCTGGTCGGGAGTAATCAGAGGATTTGCAGTCCGAGTCGCGTATGCAGCGTCACCTCCGGGGGCTGCACCGGCTAGTTTTCCGAGCGACGGTCGTAGGGAGACCGAGAACGACGGGGTTGGGGCGAGCGGGACTGACGACGCACGGGCGATGGCGAGCGGCTGGTCCGACGTTCTGGATTATGCTCTGCACCTGTCTCAGCACGGTAGGACGGGGCATAAGGTGCACGTTCATAGCGAGGCCGCCAATCATAGAAGCTCGGTCGAGGTGATGAGGTCCACCGGCTGCGGCAATGGCGAGCGATGTGTCCTATCCGATGGCACGTGAAACATATGGGCCGATCATCATGAGTGCGCGATTCAGCTGGGTTTCGTCGTGGCGCAAACGTGCGGTTCGGAGTGGCAGCCGCAACGACTGGAGCCGAGCTGGAAGTAGCGGGGGCATTTTGATGAGGTGGCGAAATGCCCATATTCGCGATCTCTTGGCGAACCACGGCCTGTATCATCGAAACAGCATCGAGGTTGTGTCCTGGCGCGCTGACGCTAGACATAGCGGGAGCCATAGCCTCGAGTTCCCGACGGACTATTCTGGTGACGTTTTCTGGCGCTGGTGGTTGGTGTAGTGTGGGCAAATCTTCGCAAGAGGACGTAGCCGCCGTGTTGGGAAGGCGGTCAAATCTGTGAACTATGCGCCTACTTTTTGCCTGTTCGAAGCGACGACATGCTTCGATGACCGACTCCACCGTCGAGCAGTCCTTGCACAGGAGAAAATTGAAGGCGTCATCCGCAATTCCTTTCAGGATGTGTCCGACTTTGTCCTCGTCGAGCATGTCCTTGTCGACCTTGCGGCATGAAGCCAACACGTCCTGGATGTACGCGATGTACGGCTCTGTGGATGTCTGGGCACGAGTCGCAAGCTCTTTCTTTGCAGCCACTTGACGTCCGATGGGTTTCCCAAATAGATAGCGCAATTTCTGCTTACAGACGTCTCAGCTAGTCAACTCTTCTTGATGTGTCTCGTACCAGAGTTTTGCCGTGCCATGCAAGTAAAAGATGATGTTCGCCAACATAAGCGTCGGACCCCAATGGTTGGTGCTGCTGACGCGCTCATATTGAACCAGCCAGTCATCGACGTCTATGCCACTTGTGCCGTTGAATGGACCTGGGTCACGAGGTTGCACCACAACGATCGGCTGCAGGGCTGACGAATCTTGTTGACATTGAGTAGCCTGGTCAGTCATCGTGGTAGCTGCAATGCGCCGTCCGCTGCGAAGATCCAGCTCGTTGGGCTGTATAGCGAGTGGTACCCCGCACCTTCCACCAATGATGTTACGGGGAATAAAGTATACACTCGTGAACAAATGTGTACTGGCGAATTTACTGGCGAGCTAATGCGTACGATGCTGCTGCAGTCCGAGCACGTTCCCGTTCAGCACTTCGTCGTCGTCATCCTCAGGCATCTACTTAGCCCGTGACAATATGCGCGAAAATACGGTACTATGGCGGGGGTCAACTAACAATATCGGGTTACAGCCTTCACCAACCTAAGGTTGTCCCAAGAAGGCAATAATCATTGTGAGCTACAATGCTCTCAAGCGTTGTGGCTCATACTGAGTGTAAAAATACACTGTTGTGGTCTATGAAGATTAGTTGCCTTTAACTAAACGTAGCGTACGCAAATAATTGCACATCACAGAACGTGAAGACAGTAGGGTTCTTGTTAAATGGCATCGTAGTAGGTCTGTCACACTGGCCATTTCTTAGTGGAAGTAGTACATGTTTCTGTAAAAAAAAATAAAATTAAATGGGCAATTGCAGCTGCTGCTTAGCCCAAGGAAAAGTGTAAGTGCGCTTGGAACTACGATAAGCATAGAACACGCCTCTTGACAAGATCAGCAATGAAACATTTTGCAGCAACTTATTTGCTGAATGTGACACACTCGGTAGTCTGACAATCTAGTGAGACATGCTGGTAAATCATTTAGCTGTGTTATTGACAAATCCCAGTTTTCAGAATGTCCACTTCTATCTCTCTGTTCTTTAAATCTGAGCATGGGCAAATAAATATATACTTTCAATGCCAAGGACGAGCGTCAGAAGTGTGAAGATTGCATCATTTTTACCAAGAGCCACCTACTCTTTTGATGCTGGGATTGAGTTGATTTTTATTTCTTCAAATCGCTTCAGCGTTTCCTGCCTATTAGGATAGTTTAACACACTTGAAATGTTTGTCATTCAAAGTGTATGGCTTAATAATGTGTCACCTCGTTAACGACTCGCATCTTTCAGAGACATCCCAATGCCACTGGTGACCTCTGGTGTTGAGCATGGAAATTTGCGGGAGCTAGCTCTGGCTCGAATGAAGGACTTTGGCACGAGGTGCCGAGATGTGCGCACACGTGAAGTTGGCATTCAGGAGATCCACAACAAAGTGCAGCCCGATCAGGTGTGTGCGAGTTTAGAATAAAAACGGCTATCATCTAGAAAAAACAATTCAGCGCCACTCATGTGGGGCTGTAACAGTGGGTATTTTTTCGCAACAGTGTGTGTACTGTGTTCGCTAAACATTTCTGATTTTCATTGCGGGGATGAGGGGCCGGTGCGGTGTATGGTTAGAACACAGTGCTTACCTTTGTCAAGCCATGAAGTATCAGCAAGTTCCTTAGTAAATGTGTTGGCATCAGGGCCGCAGCTAAAAGGGGGTTGAGCGCCAGTTGCCGAATTTAGTCGTCCCCCCCCCCCCCCCCCCGAAAAAAAATAATTTCTGGGTGCAGCCTCTGTTGGAAACCATGGCATTAGAAATTTACTAACTTCTCATCTCTTTCCTCTACCCAATAACTTCAGTCTTGCTTTGATGTCGGTTATTCTCAATAGCAAATGGCACAATGGATATGGCGACTCTTTTGACTCTCATCTTGCTTTTTTATAAAAGTAACTATTTAGAATTGAGTAAATGGATAGGAAGATTAACCTTCATGAAAAAAGAATATGACAGGTTGTAATATTTTATTTGAGTTTGCTTAAGCATGAATTATTACTGTCCCGAGGTTGGTAAGTGTAAATGACAAAGGCTGCATTGTATATCTCTTCATTATTGGGCTGTTCTAGCTTCTGGTGAATTTGGCAGTGAATTCAGGTGTTGTTCATGTTCTTGACACAGGTGGAGCTAGTGCGGCGCGATTACGTTGCCAATGGCGGCTGGGAGACGTTTCTCTCGTACGAAGACCCCAGGCAGGACATCCTGGTTGGGCTGCTGCGACTCCGCAAATGCTCCCCCGACACCTTCCGTCCCGAGCTGGTGAACGGATGCTCCATTGTGCGAGAGCTACATGTGTATCCTTTGAAACGCATTTTATAAGGCTCTTTTCTTCGCTTGTACACATTACTGCCTTGGCGGATGAGGGTTGTTCGTTGCGGGGCCTAAAGTGACATGCAGTAAAAGGAGACAAAATGTCATAAGTAAGAAAAGAAAATATACGATTGCACCTGTCCTACCCCATGTGTTGTCTTAGGAGATTGAGCTGCATCAGCCAATCAGTCACGCTTCAAGAATCGCTGGCAGTATATAATCACAGTTGACCTTCAGTTCAAGATTCTTGCCATTTCAGCATGTCATGGAATTATGCTCATAGTAATGAGTATCAGATATGAACACTTTGTGCTTCAAATGGCGTGCTACTGTGGCTCCTTGACTCAGAACACGCAGATATGGAAGTGTTGTACCAGTGAGTGCCCGAGACCCCACCAAGTTTCAACACCAGGTGAGAACTTAAGCACTGCTTATTGTGCATCAGACTAGACGTGTCGTGACATGCTTTCTGGTGCGGCTATTAAAGTTACCATAAAAGCCGGATCACTATAGGTCGACCCCTCCCCAAACTTTCAATCTCTGAAAAAAAAAAAATTAAATCTCAAAGTATCGCGGCACACCTTGGTAAATATACGACACAACCAGCTGCACTGTGGTGACACTTTTCTTTATTTGCATTCTAATCTTATGTAGTTAAAGGCCAGAAGGCCACTAAGTTCTGTCACAGCGACTCGTCCGAACTTGAGTCCGACGACGCCTGTTTTTCACTAGTAACGTCGCAGAGTGCATCGTCTTCTGTTCTGTCCAATGCGTTACTAATGCAGCATTTGCGGAAAGACGGAAGTACGCCGCCTCAGCGCAAAACCCTTCCGCTTCATAAATAAGCGCATCCACAATGGCGATCCCTTGAATCGCGCCCTCATGATCCCAGAGCCATGCACTATATCGAGAGCTTTCATGTGGATGCACTTCAGTGACTTCACTGTTACGGGTAGCAACCTTGCACGCCGCTCCCGGATGAATTCGGTGAGTTGAATTTCTAGATCGGTGTGCACTGCAGTCCATCCACGAAACGATGTTTTTGTTTTGTTTGCTGCAGCATGTGATGCGCTGCTTTTGCCTCCTCCAGCATCGGACGTTTTTCTTCGATGCACCGAATTCCCGTTGTTGCCGCCAGGTTGCCGTGCACTTCAACGTACTCGATAACTTCTCAAGGCCTATCTGAACTGTCGTCGACTACCACTCGTTTCTGAAGGAAATGGAAAAAAGAAAACAGCAGACTGGCAGCGGATAACTGAGGCAAAATTGCGTTGCTAGAACATTGTAGGCCTTGCCTAGTCTTGCCCACCCATAGAGTTTCCTGCCCAATGGCGCCGCTGCTGACAATGGCAATAGAGGCTTCCGATTTCAGCCGCCCGTTGTTGCGAGACTTCCACATTTTTTTTCTCCCGATGACGGGTACATAAGATGAGGCTCGACTTTTTATCGCATTTCTTGAAGAAAGAAAAAGTTGACCTATATTCTTGTTCTCACGACATTCCGTACACTGCCTCAGTATCATACACGGAGGCAATCAGATTGGTACTATACGAAAATAGCAGTTACTTTGAAACGGCTATATACCGTAATTACTCGAATCTAACGCGCACCTTTTTTCCGGTTAATTAAGCGAGTTCATAAATCGCATGCGCGTTAGAATCCAGTACGAAAAAAAATGAATACGGTCATTCCATTGTCATCGGCATTCCCAAAATGGCCGCCCCCTACGTGCGTCGGCATGGCGCGTCGGCCGTTTCTGCCTATGTGTTTCCCTTGTGCGGCACTTCGTACGTGTACTGAGGAGTTCGTCATCTTGTAGTGCATTAGCATCGACGGCATGGAAGGGCCGACTCCAAAAACTCGACGAGTGCACCACGATGCCGCTTTTAAAAGAAAAGTCATCGCGTGTGCCGAAACTGACGGAAATCGGGCCGCATCGCGGTCGTTCGGATTTCCCGAAACGTGCATGCGGAACTGGCAGAAACAAAAGCAGAATATTGTGGACAGCAAAGATTCACGCGAAGGCTTCAGTGGACCACAGCAGGGTCGGTTTCCGCAAATTGAAGAGCTGCTCGGCGAGTATGTGATTGAGCAGTGAGCGGCACAGCGGCCTGTGATGACAGATATGCTCCAAGTGCAGGCTATGCAGTTAGCCTTAGAAAAAGGTCTAATGCCGAGCCAGTTTAAAGCGAGCTGGTGCTGGCTAACTAACTTTATAAAGAGGAAAGGCTTTTCCCTCGGAAGGCGAATAGGCATATGCCAAAAGTTGCCGGAGGAGTACGAAGAAAAGCACAGTTTTCAGAGGTTCGTCCTAAACTTGGGGCACAAACTACCTGCTTGGGCAAATCGGGAATGCCCATCAGACGCCTCTTTACTTCGACATGCCTGGCACCGCAACCGTCGAGAAGAAAGGGGCAAAGCAAGTTCGCGTGCTGACATCGGGCCGCGGTAAAACTAGAGTGACGGCATTGCTCCGTTGCACGTCAGATAGGCTCCGTACCTCATATTTAAACGGAAGACGCTCCTGAAAGGAGTCGTTTTCCCGAGTGGTGTGATCGTACGGGCCAACGAGAAAATTGGGTGCGCGTTGCAATCGATGTCTTACCTTTTTTTTTTCGTCGTGGAAACCGGGTACACGTTTCAATCGAGGGCGCGGTAGAATCGAGTAAATACGGTAAGCTAAGCACGAGAAATCCATTCTATTGTGAGCAATGGCAGCTTTTACGCTCTGGCACCCTAGTGATTTCTTATGCAGAAATCCAAATTGAAAGAGATATTGTTTGCTTAGATAATTAGAATAAGTAACAGAAGGTAAATAGAGGAATCACTACGAACTCCAATTGTCTGGCCATGGCAGCAGTGAGCTCAGTGTTGACACATTAAAGGGATAACGGAGATGGAATAGCTGAGATAATGTCGTAAAAGAAGGCACCTATTTGCTCATGACAGAGTGACAAAGTACAATAAAGAAGCACATTCATCAATTTCCTGGTGCCTTATACTATTGAAAAAAAATATTATGGAGTGCATTTCGTATATTTAGGCAATAAGAAACCAGCACTTTTGTGGAATTGGTGCAAAGGTCTTTCTTGTGTTGATAAAATGAGTGAACGGTGGCTATTTGTTCTACCTTTTTACACCAGGACTTGCGCATATAACTGACCCCGAATAGAAAGACTCATCTATCGTATAGTAAATTTCGAGCTTACGAAGCATGCTTGCATTTTCTTTTTTTTTGTGCGATTTTTATGTACAGTCGCACTCAAAATGACTTGCAACAAGGAACATTTTAAGCCACGAGCTCTAAGATCATCTATGGTGTCTACTGACAATTATTTCCACAACAAAACGCTGTTCTCTGACTTTGCAATGACCCCAAATTATAAGTAGTGCTTAGTCGTGAGATAAGGTCAAGATGAAGCCATGCACACACACTGAACTCGTGAGGTCACATGTTTGTGTATCAAGTGATGTTGAGTGCACCTGTACATCTCTCAGTTCTCGGTGTAACACATCTATAATTAAACTGATGCTACCACTGCGCATTGCCTTATACTTTTTTTCAAAGAAAAAGTTAGATGTGCAGGCCTGGACATTATTGCTGAATAAAAAGAGACGTTACATACATTGTTTTTGTTGTCTGTATCTCTTATGTCTGTGTCTTCACTCTTTACTTTCTCTATTGTATGTCCACTAATTAGCTCAGTTTTCTACAGTTCTAAGCCTGTTACTGCTTACATGCTCTTTCGTGAAACTCAGGGCTTCGGAACGCTGCTTATGGAAGAAGCGGAGCGCATAGCTCGCGACGAGCATGGCTCGCGCAAGTTGGCAGTTATTTCAGGTGAGTCGAGTGGCTTGCATAAGCATAAACCACCTTGTGAGCCATCAAGCTGGTTGACATTTCCATTGATGTTCCGTGCAGGCAATTTTTACTTTTTTGGGGAATTTTCACCTGTCATTTTGAGCCAAAGGTAAAAAAAGAATCCATTTGATATTGCAGGGGATTTCAGGAATGGTTAAATTCTCCTATGACGACCAATAATTAGCGGTCACAGTGCGCCTTCATCTGCTGTGATCAATTCTGGCTCATGCACAACGCAAGCATAACCCTTGAGATTTATTTCTGATATTTACGCAGAGCAATTTCTTGTTCACCATTGGTGTAAGCCCACAATGTTCAGTGTTGTAACAGTATATAAAATGATGAAGTCATGCTATCGTTGTGTGGTAGTGGATGGGCTAGTCATGATTTTAAAACTCTCCAATACATCAGACACGTGTAATTATAGTATTTGTGTGCATGGATTGGGGCGTAAATTAGTACTGTTTTGCAGGGAAATATGCTGGGAATGTTGCCAACGTTTGCAGGGGAAAATCCCTGATATAGGGAATTTTTATGTCTTTGAATGAGAATTCTTCGGCGTAGTACAGAACATCACTGGACATTTCTGGTGATTTACCTTGATGCTGTGGTGGCAGCAGCAGGATCGTGGTACGCTTTTAGTGTGCAGCTCGCAAAGTATGTAATTAGGTACGTGATACGAGTTTCCTCCTAATTATGCAGGGCGACAAGCTGAACAAGGTTAACAATTTCATCACGTGCAACATACATAGGCAAGAAGCTAGCATGGTCGCTCATTTTAAAAGCTTTATTATTCCATTCGCTGTCATGGCTTATCATTCTTCTGATTATGCCATATTGCATCTTTTTATTGCATTTATATTGTTGTTCGATGAAGACTTTGCATCTTTGCTGTTATTAAAGGAATGTTAGAAAAGAGGATGACAACGAGTACAACACTTGTGATCACTTAAAAATTTTAATTTTGGTGTTATACATTTACACGAGGACTTCTCTGAGGTGTTAAAGTAAAACTGTTTGGCTGAAAAGAGTCCTTCGTGGTCTATTTATTCACCGTTTTTCAGAAAAATAAAAAATGCTGCAGTGTTTTTTTTTTCTTTTTAACCTTGTGGGCCTGCATCTGTAATGCACTGATGTTTTCATGGTAATGTCCTCTAAATGTTGATCTACTTAAACCCGTGTTGTCTTGAATTTAGTGTCTCAGGTACTAGTGTAACCTTACTGCTTTTTCGTTTGTATTCCAGGTGTAGGAACCCGAAACTACTATCGCAAGCTTGGATATGAGTTGGATGGCCCTTACATGTCTAAGCTACTCACAGCCAACTCCACATGAGTATTTCTGTGGGAGGTACCCTGTGGCAGCGCATTGTTGTTGCATCCTTATTGCGAGATTGTTAATGCAGACTGTACAGAGAGAATAAAGTGTTGGTGAAGTTTGTTTATTGATGGCAAGCCAGTCTTTGTCTTGGAACTCCAGCTGGCATATTTGTAAACACCCATCCTTGTTGCACCTTATTCGTTATGTCATAGTAAGTGTGCATTTAGAGTGTAGTACCTGAGCCTTTTATTGAACCTTTTATTCTGGCGATCGAAATTAGGAGATTTGTGCAAGTTCCAGTGCAGCAGTATAGTACTGGTCCAAAAGAAAATGTAGCCATAAGTGAGGCTACTGGTGAGCCGCACTCCCCTGACCCACCTCGTGGCATGACGATAGTTATAGTGCGAGAACAAAACGACGACACAGAGACAAGAAAGACACGCTACCAACTAGCCCAAGCTCCCACCTCGTGGACTACACCGAGGGGGGGGGGGGATATCCTCCTCCCGGTCTCATTCGTGAAGTAGGATTAGGGATATTTCCCGCCCAACCTACTTCTGCTATTCCAACAAGAAACACTTCCGCCTTGCTATGCTCAACGAGCTACTACCGAATTTCGCCATGACGTCCGGTTCGAACTTCGCGCGGTGTTAGCTTTACATAACTTCCAGTAGATGGTGCAGCCTTCCAAGTGGGTGGCCGTAATGAGAGTCGAAGAGGTGACAGATTTTCAAGGGAGAATGAGGTAAACGTCGGTTCCCTTTGCCAATAAATGGTAAATTTGTCTGTCTGTTTATCTATCTATTTCCTCTTTAAATGCGTTCTGGCCGTGCGCGCGCGCGTGTGTGTGTGCGCGCGTGCGTACTTGTGTGTGTGTGTGTGTGTGTGTGTGTGTGTTGCTTTGGATAGGCTCTGGGTGGTCCGTTCTTTGGGCATAGGTCGCTGCGGCCATGCAAATGTTCTTCGTAAATCCAGGGTATTCTGCTGCGATGCATATATTTGTGGAAGGAATCTTAAATTTAAGGGCTCGTTTTTTTTTTTGTTAGACATGATATTGATAAGAACTAGCAGACAGCAATGCCAGGAAAAGTGTAGTGGATGTTATTAGAAGTAAGTGTAATGTAAGTGTGAAGAAAGAAAAGTGGATGAAACGATAACTTGCCACATATAATATGCGGGCTTTAATGTAAAAACCATATGATTATGAGAGACGCTGTACTGGAGGGCTCCGGAAATTTCGACCACCTGGGGTTCTTTAACATCCACCTATATATAAGCACATGAGCCACAAGCGCTTCCGCCTCCATCGAAAATGCTGCCGCCGCGGTCGGCATTCGATCCCACGACCTGCGAGTCTGCAGCCTACAGCGCCTTAGCGACTTGACCATTGTGGTGGGCAATTTGTCATAAAATTAGGTAGCCAGCACCGCAACCACAATTGAAGTTATAACTTTCTCAATGCTGCAACCAAAAATAGGTTTATTTTCACTGACCTTTCACCTGCGTAGAGACCTTTTCCAAAGCACTTTTAGGACCTGGCATGGCTCTGAGAATACCTTATAGCCACGCAGAATACTTGTGTATGATTCCTGCTGAGATCCTGATTTTGACTTTTCATTTGTCGTGTCTGTGCTACCGATGTCAGTTTTTATTGAAACTCTCACATATAAAGGGGCCCTGAAACACTTTTTTGAGCAACCATGGAATGAATTCACTGGAAGAGCTTATTGCTTCACGAATTCAACGCCGCCAAAATTTGAAGGATCCGTCTAGTGTGAGTGGTGTTACAAAGGTTTGTCGCATGCTGCAATTGCATTCCCTCTTTTCTCGTCCCGACGCAAAGCGCTGGAAACTGAGGAGGAAGAGATGGGAGGGGCAAGCAAAAAACGTCACTCGCACCTCGTGACCTCGAGCATTTTTACTTTTAGGGGCGAAGCTCCTTAGGGCGTGGGCTGTGCGTCCCCTGTAGCCTGTATGTAGCCACCTCTAGTTTAGTTCTTGCAGTGTTCACTAGATGGCAGTACCGTCCCCTGTATCTAGCCACCTCTAGTTTAGTTCTTGCAGTGTTCACTAGATGGTGATACCGTCTCCTGTATGTAGCCACCTCTCGTTTAGTTCTTGTAGTGTTTACTAGATGGTGGTACTTGTAGCTGATGATGAAAAGATGCAAGATGTTTTAAACTAGAAAGCGGTACTTGTAGTTGATGAAAGACGCGAGATCTTATAAAATAGGAATGATGTCACATATGGCGCGTGTCATTGGTTGAAGGCAATCGTTCGATTTAGTGCGGCGACGTACGCTAGGGGGAGCGATGTAATATAATCGAGTGGGCAAAATGTACAGAGGATTCATGGTTTACCAGGTTTACCTCTGGAGCTTCGCCCACTCATCATCATTCACTTCGTGGATATGGCGGAATTTTTTTCTTTTTTCGAATTCGCAGCTTTTTCAGTGTGATCGTGCGCGCATGGATAGATGAATGGATGTATCCGTCTGTGCCTTTCAGATCGGGTAAAGCCTCTTGATCTCAAGATCAAGGGGCTTTAAGATTGGGCGGTGGCTCATGCCACCTAGCCATAAAGTTAACTACTATCATCATCATCATCATCAGTCTGACTACATCCAGTGCAGGACAAAGGCCTGTCCCATGTTCCGCCAGTTAACCCGCTCCTGTGCTTGCTGCTGCCAATTTATACCCGAAAACTTCTTAATATGATCTGCCCACCTAACCTTCTGTCTCCCCTTAACTTGCTTGCCTTCTCTGGGAGTCCAGTTAGTTACCCTTAACGACCAGCGGTTATCCTGTCTACGCGCTACATGCCCAGCCCATGTCCATTTCCTCTTCTTGATTTCAACTATGATATACTTAGCCCCCGTTTGTTCCCTAATCCACTCTGCTCTCTTCTTGTCTCTTAAAGTTACACCTACCATTTTTCTTTCCATTGCTTGCTGCGTCGTCCTCAATTTAAGCTGAACTCTCTTTGTAAGTCTCCAGGTTTCTGCTCCGTAGCTAAGTACCGGCAAGATACAACTGTTATATACCTTCTTCTCAAGGGATAGTGGCAATCTACCTGTCATCATTTCAGAGTGCTTGCCAAATGTGCTCCACCCCATTCTTATTCTTCTAGTTACTTCAATCTCGTGGTTCGGCTCCGTGGTTATTACCTGCCCTAAGTAGACATAGTCTTTTACAGCTTGAAGTGCACTATTACCTATCTCAAAGCGCTGCTCTTTTCCGAGGTTGTTGCACATTACTTTCATTTTGTGCAGATTCATTTTAAGACCCACCTTTGTGCTCTTCTTGTCTAACTCCGTAATCATGAGTTGTAATTCGTCCCCTGAGTTACTGAGCAATGCAATATCATCGGCGAAGCGCACTCTCCATTAACTCTGTTCCCATTCTAGGCTTCTGAAAACCTCCTGTAAGCACGTGGTAAATAACATTGGGGAGATTGTGCCCCCCTGCCTTACACCTTTCTTGATTGGTATTCTGTTGCTTTCTTTATGAAGCTCTATGGTAGCAGTTGATCCCCTGTAGATTTCTTCCAGGATGTTTATATATACTTCATCGACACCCTGATTCCGCAGTGTCTGTATGACGGCTGATATTTCTACTGAACTACTATCACTGTGTGTTTAAGGATTAAATTTCACTCGCACTTCGATTGTAGCCACTAATCAGTTAGCCTCCTCCTGGTTATTTATACCTGTTTAAAGTCTATTTTGCGTTCACTGTCACTAAACCCCAATGCTTTGAAAAATTTGCGGACAAGTGACGGCCTCTCGTGGCGACCTCTGTAACAACCGAGCGCGCCACGTTGAAATCAGCCAATGGCTGATAGATGGGCTTACTGGGCTTATTTTCCGTGATTTGTAGAAAGAAGGGGAAGCTATATTTAGCTGACTTTGATAATTTATCGTGAATTCCAGGCCGCGTGCTGCGCTATAATATTTGGCTCGCGTGTTGTCGGGAGCCTCTACTACCGATGGGCAGCGTTTTCTGACCATGCTCAAAAAGTGTTGCACGGCCCCTTTAAGTTACTCATGTCTGTCCTCGCTGTTCCGGTATAGATATAAGCTATCAATAACCCGTGATATATATCCCCGTACCATGGCCCCTTGTATACGGGTGTGTGCCACAAATGTCTAGAGACGTCCCTTGACATGTGTGATACACACCGAAGCGCGATGTTATCCTTATTGAATTTTAAGCAGCCTATTAATCGGATAAACCTGCAGGGGTGGCGACTGTGCCTGCATGGATGCAGCCATGCGAATTTATTGCAATGTTTTACTTTCACTGTCAAGTTCGCACGGAGCGCTATGGTATCGCGTCTGATGTGACGTGGCACCTACATGCTTTTTCTTTCTTTTCTCTCTCTCTCTCTCTCTCTCTCTCGTTCTCTTTTTAGGACGTAAGATCGCAGATAATTTCAGGATCAGGGTATGCATTTGGCGCGTTTCAATATTGAAAAAGGCAGAACTGGGGAGGGGCGGGGGCTGTTCGTGTCATTTGCCTTGGAGACGTGCGTAAGACGTGCGCATTGGGGGAGGCGAGAGGGGGTGTGAAGCCAGCCCCATCCTCTGATATAATCGGGAAGAGGGGGGGGGGCAAAGTTAGCCCTATACATGGACATAATAGGGTTAGGGGTGCTGTGACAAACTTAGCCCCCCCCCCCCCCCCCCTGTCCAGAAGGGGAACCCTGCTAACGCCTATACGACGACAAGCTCTTACAGTTACGCAGAGCTTTAAACAAATACACTGCGCCATTTGTTTCCGCTCAAAGAGTAACGCTCTCTAGACGAACATAGTGGTTACACTTAAAATATTGTTCACCTGCTCAGACGTGCAAGTGTTGGCTCCCGTACGTATCTCCTGACAAACTCGAGAAAGCTGTTTTTGCTGAGAGGCATGCTCGAAAAGTTTTATCAGCCAGACGTCTTTGTGCGCAAGGCCACTGAACCGAAATGACTGAAAGATCATTTCAGCCACATTTGTAAACAAAATCGCCGGGAAAACGCCACCTGTTGGGTTCTGCGCAGGAAGCGCTCACTTATGGGCGAATTAAGCTCGTGAGAGTCTTGTCTTCCGCGTCAATCACGGGGAGATTCGTGAATGTGAGACACACACAAAATGTTTAACACTATACTAACATCAGTCATAATTGTGACAGAACAATATAAAGCACATGGAAGCACAAACCCTTTACACTAGTCGACGACTTGCTTGGCCCCGGTGGTCTAGTGGCTAAGGTACTCGGTGGCTTACCCGCAGGTCACGGGATAGAATCCCGGCTGGGCGGCTGCATTTCCGATGGAGGCGGAAATGTTGTAGGCCCGTGTGCTCAGATTTGGGTGCCCGTTAAAGAACCCCAGGTAGTCGAAATTTCCGGAGCCCTCCACTACGGCGTCTCTCATAATCATGTGGTGGTTTTGGGACGTTAAACCTCATATTAATCAATTAGTCGGCGACTTCAATCTATGATTGTCATTGTGTGCTTTGAGACCTATAGCTTCCGCCACTCGTCATCACTCACTTCGCGGAGATGCGTGATTTTTGGCTCGAGTATCTGCACTCGCACGTCACTGTGATATACTGAAGACAGAGCTTCTTTCGATAAGGAACATTTATCGCTTTCCTGAGCACTTGACCGTGCTACGAGTATGGAAAAATACCGTCTTATTCAAAGCGATCGAGTGGCGTTTCAGTGCTTGTCAGTGCACGTTACATACGCCCTCAGAATATAGTATTTATCCCGACGAACCGCTTCAGTTTCGCCGCCAGTGCAGTGGAAGGCGTCACCTTGGCTTGTGCAGCGTATGGAAAGCTTCCTTTGCACGAATGAGCAAAACAATAATCTTTTGATGGGCGACGTAAGGGGCACGACATTTTTTACATACAAGTGTCCCTCTTTACAAAGAAAAAATGAAGAATTTTCTGAGAACTCCTTTCATTTAATGCTCACGAGTCCGGTTCTCATACAACAACTCAAGGCTGTCCAGAAGGCCCACGATGTGGCGGTGAGGCTGGGCCTCCCCGTCCCAACGTGGGAGCGGCCCGCGATCCTACCCCCATAAAACGGGGGTGGAATCCTTCAGGACTCCAATGAAAGTTTTTCATCCATCCATCCATCTTGTCATAGTTCAACGATCCTCTTGCATGATCTAAAAACGTGATCACAATACGTTGATGTGATCACAGGCGTACGCAGGGTACCTCTTCAATGGCATCGATGGTTTGTCGCGGCAGGCGTCCCCCCCCCCTCCCTATGATGTCAGTATACGGGTCTGACTTCCACGCTTTGTATCTCTTGTGCGCACGCCTAGCTAGACTTGCGGGAATCGCTAAGGTGGTTGTCAAGACAAACATGCACAGGAGGGCGAGGCGCTGTTCGGTGATGTCACTAGATGCCTGTATATACTTTGCACTGAGACAAATGAGAGTGTATTGACAGCAACAGTAACAACAGCACCGAGTTATAAATTAACGATGGGTGGAGCGCGTGTGCCGTTCGCGAGACCGAGACCACGTGTTGGGGTTACGACAAGTCAGGGACCGCGATCTGTTACGGGCGAAAGAGAGACAATCAAAGGTGGAAGGAGCGCAGAGCGGGTTGACAGAGTGATCGGCCGTCGTCGAAACGGGTTCCGAGAAGCACGTGATCGACAAGGAGTCAGCGCGGCGCTCTCGTGTTACGTTGACACCCGATACCACGTACAATCCTCTCCTCCTCCCTTTTGAACGAAAGGTGTGTAGCATGTGGCAATGCCAGTGGCGCGGGCGTCCCTGTCTTGCAGTCCAGCACGAACGACTTTGCAGAAAGACGAGGGCTGCAATATAATGATAGGTAATTTGGAATATTGCCATGAGCACAGGATGAAATCGTGCTATGCGGTTTAATTGCTAGCCGACTTCTGTGTGCCCCACTGGTGGCGTAGCCAGGGCCCAGTGGAAAAGTCAGTGGGTTCAGCCCTCCCCCCCTCCTCCGACATTTTACACTTCTGAATGTGTATACACTGACATACGACCGCTTTCACGGAGGACATACATGAAGTATTGTTGAAACACTCCCCCCCTCCCTCTTCCCACGTACGTATGCAATGTCTGGCTACCTGGCTACGCTACTGTGTGCCACTGAGAAACAGAGAACGAGGAGGCGGGAAAATGCGATGAAGTCGTGTTCTCGGTGGTCGGTTCAGCTCGACGTCCTGCTGTTCCGATATAGACAGATGTTCCGTGCTATCCAGTAAAGCGGTGCAATCCAGTTAAGAAAGGCGTGCCGTTACAGTAATGGGTAGCCGCCGTAAGCTGGCAGTAGCCAAAATTAGTCCACTATAGCAAGCATTTTCTGTCGTTTAGAAAACATCGTGCAACAGTGAAGTAGTGCGGTTTTTTGGGTTGGTTGGTACTTGATGGCAGCGGGAAGCATTGTGTAATAGTACAAATAAGACAAAATGGCAAACTATTTGCACTATTCCACAATGAATTCGTACCAACTAGTTCGGCTTTCCAAAGTATAGAATATTTCGGGACGTTAAACTCCACATATCTAGGCATAGGACAGCTTGGAGGTTCCAGGAAGGAGTAGACACAAGCACATCAAGAAAGGAAACGCACAGGATGAACTCGGGACTGGAATCTGAAGCTTATTAACAAACGTACTCTGTGTAACTCATCCACGCATGCGTAAAAAACCAGACGTAGTTAAAAAAAAGACAAACACAACCCGTTCCCAAGCTTTCTCACGTCCTGAGCGGCAAAACTAGATATATGTAATGAAATGTATGTTCCTTATCTGCGAAGTGGTCAGAGTTCCCTATCGGTGAGAGTGCAGCAGACTGGAAAGAGAGATAAGCTAGCTTTCCATACCAGAAACTTCGGAGCCCACCTTCGGTTCCCCCAAGTCGCGGAATCGAATCCCGGCTGCGGTGGCTGCATTTACGATGGAGGCAGAAGTGTTGCAGGCCCGTGTGCTCAGATTTCGGTGCACGTTAAAGAGCCCCAGGTGGTCGAAATTACCGGAGCCCTCCACCAAGGCGTCTCTCATAAACATATCGTGGTTTCGGGACGTTAAACCCCACAAATCAATCAAGCAATCACCTTCGGTTCATTTTAGCCATGAAGAACTTCAATTTCTGACGTGTGTCTAAAGTTACCACGCATTGCACGTGTTAGGCCCTGTGAAGAAGAATGATAGTGGGGTAGGGGAGGGCGGGCTGCGAGTTTTTTTAGTGCATTTGCTTCGCTGCGCACGTATGGCACAATTCTACGTCTATTCATTCGCCAGCTCTGTATCTCTGGCACGGGTTGAACTTTTTCTTCCCCTCACTCTCCGCTTCGGTATCGACGACGTGCGGGTGATGAATCGTGTTCCTGCGCGCGTCTAAAACGGGGGCGTTATTGCGGCTCGGCGATCTTTATTTATTTATTTATTTTTGCTCCCCACACCTGGCAATGGGCCCGCCATCATCCGCCTCATATTACAGCCTCCATACCAGCCTGCACCGGCACGCGCTGGAGCGAAAACAAGAAGATATAATGCGCGTAAAAAAAAGAGCGAGCGAGAAAACGGCAATTCGGCGAAGGGCGCGAGATGCGAATGTGCCGCAGACGTCACTTGCACCGCGTTACACAGCCTTCCCTCGCGGTACCACACATAGGCGCACGTGGTTGCGCAAAGAGCGAATGCATATCAGACGACCTTGCATGTCACAACCCGGTGTTGGGAAACGCCGGCGTGGCCCTGCGCGAGCGAGGAACCGTTCGCACTGTGGTGTGCAGGGCACGTGAAATCAAGAAGGTAACAGGAAGGCTTCTGAAGGACCTTTATGGCTAGAGCGTAGTGTGGACGGGGTTGCACGGGGGAGGGGCCTGCCCCCTAGTCACTTTAGAAGGGGAGTGTCGCAAAGCGAGCGCCATACATTGACGTAATAGGGAGGGTGTGCTGCGACTTGTGGGGGGGGGGGGGGCAAAGTCAGTCCCGTGCATTGACATATAGAGAGGGGGGATGCTGTGATCATCCTTTGCCCCCCCCCCCCCCCTGAAGCGGACTCTGCGCTCGCATAGGGGCTACGGGTCTCAAATACGTGGCTGCGGTCCAAGATTGTTCTGGGAGTGACCTGTGGCTTCACAAGGATTGAGCTATAGTGACATCGTTAAATCACATTCGCATCATTTTCTCGCCTATCGCGATTGATAACGTTTCATTGGGAGCAGCTACAGAGGCGAAGCTGGTCTCAAGCACATTTGCCCGAGTCGGAAACATCACCGCGGAACAAAATCTATATTTTAGAATTCTCGTCGTCATGTAGATAGGTGTCGACATATTTCTCAAAACTGACGTCAAGTTCCTTGCGGATATGACCTGAATGTGAAAAACGAGAAGGACTTTGTTTGAAATGCCATCGTTTGGTGACATTTTCTTCGAGTCCTCCACCCTACCCGCCGCACCTTCCCCGTGTTCCTCCGACTTGTTCACTGTCCCGGCCCTCGTTGGAGTGAGTTTCAGGAATGTGGCCCGTTAGTTAAGGTGAGTTTGAGAGCCCTGCCTTACGCTCTGATATCGGCCACATTCAGCATTTTGATAAGGCCCTGCCCGTGCTTTGACAGTGAAAGATCAGTGATGCGTTGTCCTCAACTTGCAAAGAGGTTGTCGTATACACCATGGACATTTGACGATGTCGCTTTCCCACAGACCTTTACAATTCAGGAGATGCCAAGGCGGAACGACTGCCGAAACCCCGCCTACTGCAACGTCACCACCACAACGGCTTGGTGGATCAGTAATTACAATGCTCGCCCATGTGATGCTAAGGTCGCGGGTTCGTTCCCGCTGCGATGGTCTCATTTCGGTATGGGGAAAACGCTAGAGGCTCGTGTACTGTGCGATGTGATTGCATGCTAAAGAACTTCAGATTGTTTTGATTCCCTGAGCCCTTCACTAGCTACGTTGTCTCTCATAATCTTATCGCGGTTTCGGGACGTGAAACCTCAGATATTATCATATGTGCGCAGTCAAGCTTTCAGTGTGCTTTGTAAGGCTTTCGCTGCCCGAAACGCCCCGTGATCTTTTTCGCTTGACTATACTGTCTCGTCAGTTCAAGGCCACGTTAGCCCTATCGAGACTCGCCGTAACAACTGCTCAACGAAAACGACCGTAAAAGATTGCCGCCGAAGGAGAACGTGCGAAGCTGAATGAAAGACACTCGACGACCTGGCCTGTTTGAATGTTTTACCGGCGGCGTCAGGATAAATGCAAACACTTCACCTGTCATCACTGTCCATTGAAAATAAATGCGAAAACTTCACGGTGCTTCGTTTTCGTTTTTGTCTTTTTTTGCCCCTTCTGTTGGCACCGTTGCTAGGACG
This sequence comes from Rhipicephalus microplus, assembly GCF_043290135.1. Taxonomy (NCBI): domain Eukaryota; kingdom Metazoa; phylum Arthropoda; class Arachnida; order Ixodida; family Ixodidae; genus Rhipicephalus; species Rhipicephalus microplus. The sequence continues at coordinate 13,001,804 of NC_134708.1, read as the reverse complement.
TTGCTGCAATGATTAGGTGACTTTGATGTGCATTCGTCGCGCCTTTTTGGGCATCTCCACGTCACCGCTTTCAGGTGTAGTCGGATGTCCCCGAATAAAACGTGCGTTCGCACGAAGAATTCACCCTTCCTTCAAGGTTGCGGGGTATAGTGCGTGATAGCAGGGAGTGACGCTCACTCCGCCAGACACTGTCTCCTGCGCGAATACTACTCGCAGTTGCTTAGAATGTCGGTGTCACTGTGTTGTATGCTTCGCATATCTGATGTCAGTAGCTTTCAGGCTGTGCGCATTTGGGGGAGTGACATTTCGACTAATTGACTCTACAGAGTCTAAAGGACTCCTGAACAACCCCCGAAAATCCAAAGGAAGCGCGCGTTATCCCTTCGTGGCCTTTCCCGTATTTCCGGCACAACTCTAAGCCGGCAGTATACGTTCACGTTAAGTCATGAGGTAATGAACTTTCGATTGGTTCATACACCGACAGATATCAGCTGTGAATTATTTTCCTTACACCTGCTTTGCCGAAAAATTGCATGCCTGTGCCGCCTTGTCTCACATGACTATTGTGCGAGATCAGCTGCTTTCACTTCGCGTTCAGCGTTTCTATAAGCGCGCAAGCAGAGATAACGGCACGTAGCCGAAAATCGCGAAATCTTTGATATGCTCAACGTTTTCTGCTGACATTGTCCTCGTGTTCAATAAAGAAAGAAGTGGCGAGTAGGACATAGCGCCAGGACGGGTGGTTAAAGCGAAAGTCATAACGTCCCAAAACCACGATATGATTATGGGGCAATGCTGTAGTGAAGGGCTCCGGAAATATTGACCATCTAGTATTTTTTTTAAGGTGCTATGACATCGCACCGTACGCCTCCGTCGAAATGTGACTTCCGCGGCTGGGGTCGAACCTGCGACCTTCAATTGGGTCGGCTGCCACTGAACCACTGTGACGAACAGTGAAAATGAAAAGGAAAAGCAGTCTGTTACACGTGCGAGTGTCTTCGACTACTGCTACGACTTCTTCCTTCCGTTAGACAAGCATTCATAATGTAAGGTGTTTTGTTGACTATTTCACGCTATAGCAAAAGGGAAATGGGGAACAACGGACAAAAGGACGAGAAAGAGGAGTAGAAATAATTACAAAGTCACAGTTAGTGCGGACACAGAGAGCACGAGGACGAGCTATCAGTTCACAAAGGTTTGGTTAACGTTCAGGAGGCAGTATATGTGGCTTTCATGACCACATCCGTGCAAGGACGTGTAGGCTATAGGGTCCCAGGATCTTTTCATTCGCGAATAATCACCAGATTATTTTTTTCCTGCTTGCAATTGTTTAACAGGCATTTGAATATAAGCGAACTATAGCGAATTTACTTCACTCTCCCATGCGAAGGCAACCTACGCGACCGAGAAATGAACTTAAGTCTAGCTCGGTTTGGCGGTCTCCACGGGGGACTAGCAGGATGGCAGGGGATGTCTCCTGCTTCTTCTCTGGACCAAAATAAAGTTCACTCATCGTCATCACAATCTGTCATCAGGGAACACCATGCTCATCGAGCTGCCATGGCTTGCCAATGGTGGTTCACTTGCCTAATTAAAAGCTGTGATTATCAGTTACCTTGCTATAGTGAGGAGCTAATTGCTTCCGTAGCATTGAAACTGTGATTGCTAGTCAACTGCTGGGCCTCGTCCTCCGCAGCGTAACTTTGGTTTTGGCAGCAATTCGGAATGGCATGCGAAGTGCTCAGCGGAATGTACTAGCAGATGTTTTTTCGGGCATCTCTGATCAACACATGAAAAACAAACAAAAAAAAACGCAAACGCCGAGCGTAGAGGTGCGGCCGCAAAGCTGCGAACAATACATCAATGTCAACACGTTACCGCGCTCCCTTCCTTTGATGGCCTTGTTCAAATACAGGCACAACATCACTGAATGTACGGGGAGGTATACTAAGTCGACCTGCGCGACTCTTTCCACAAGAACAGATCGCTAAATGTGGTGTTTCGCTTCTGCATTGTCCACGCCGGGGCATCTCTCGGATAAGGATACGCGAAAGCACGATACCGCCGCGACATGCTTGGCCGTGCACGTCATGCGCAACAGAGCTTCCTTCGCGGAATGTCGAATTGTCACACCGTGAGCCGATCTTAGTTTGATATTCGGCCGAACCCTTTCCACGATACCGTGACTGGTCGTCGTATTAGCAACAGGCGTAACGGGAAGCATCCATCGGATGTGTCTCGTCGCGTGTAGACACAAGCACACCAAGCAATGACACACGCGTGCAGCACAGCAGCAGCAAAAGGGCCAAGTGCGCCCCGATGCCGCACACGTGACCTTGTTTGCCCGAACGTTTCGTCGAGTGGCAATGAGCGGCGTGGTGTCGGCCCTCCTCGTCGGTGAGCGGCGCGCTTCCACTAGCGTCAGACAGATCCAGAGGCGTGAACGGCGCGCACAGAGCGGCCGGAGTTGAGCCCAGCCAGACGGCAGCGGGACGTGCACGGGACAGCCCCGCCTTGGGCACACGAGCGACGCGAGCGCTCGACGATAACGAAGGGCGCGTCGTCGTCACTCGAACGCTTGTCGCGCAGCGGAGGAGGGATTGCGTGGCTGCTCTTGCTGCGGTGACAGCGACGTCGGCGGGACCATGGCGGGCATGTGGTTCGTGGTTTGCGTGCCCAAGGATGAAGGTGAGTCGTTGCTTGGACCCACCTGGGCTACCCGCCCACCGATACGGTTTGGTGTTCGCGTCCCTCTGCAGGGCTAAGTAGAGTTTGAAGATTCGAATACCAGCTGCGGCTGCCCCAGGCTGAGACGGGACGAAGTGCGAAAGCGCTGCCGGTAGCTAAATCAGCTACGGGTCGCTGCGTCTCCTGCGGCCCCGGTGTTTCGTTGGGACGCTAAAACTAATTGGAGAAGTTTGTCTTTCCCATTGGAAAGTTTCTGTCCAACGTAGCTGAATGTGAGGGCGCGGGTCCCATTCAAGGACCGAGGTGTAATGTTATGGGCGCGAAGTGGGAATACACTCGCGCGCTTAAACTGTGGCGTGCGTTTAAAAATCTGAAGTGCTCAAAACTGGCGTTTCTGACTGTACAGCGTGTGGCCAAACTGTGCCGGAATTTGGGCGCGTAAAACTTCAAAGTTCACTAATGTTTATTTTTTTTAAAACTTAAGTATCACTCACTGGTTAATTGAGTGAAGTCGCGTGCAGTTTTCTACAGCTAGGTTCACTTGCAGTGATTGTTACTTTCTGGGGCTCAGTTCTGGATTGGCCAATGGTGGTTTCTGGAAGTCGTGTGCCGAGTTGGCTCATGCTGACTGAAGTGGCCCATATAACCACTTAGCGCGTCTTTTCTCGCTTGAACGTGAGATTCTACGGAGTGAAAGATTACAACGAGGTGTCGGGGCTTGAGTTTGCGGAAGCACTTGGCATTAGGTTGTCGATATACTCCGTATGCCGCAACAACTTCTTGATCACCGTAGCACTATCGGAAAAGCCGTACCGCTGCAATGAAGATCAGGTGCAAGGCTTCACTGTGGTTCTTTTTCCACTTCGGAGGATCTCGGAGCTCTCGGCGGCACATCCGAGACGGCTGCCTTTTCTAACCACGAGTTCTGTGGCACGCCGATGCCATGCTGCTCAAGTTCGATGACAGTCTGCAGGTCCACTGAAGGTCATTGTGCGTGGCGCTTGGGATTATGTTTGAATTTAATCGACGCAGAATCCTTGTCCTGGTGAACTCGGCGTTGGAAGTGTACTACTTTTTTTGGATAAACGACGCCGCACCACGACTCGTGCATGTACCTATGAGCAATTCAATATTATCGCAGCGTACGCCGGACCAGGCTGGCGTGACATTTATGTATTAAGCGAAGCTTTTACAACTGAATTTTAGTTGTGGCGTCGCACTCGAAAAATCCGTCGCCGGTGGGCGTACAGATATGCCACCCTCGTTTGCGCCGGTCACACGCGTATCATGCATGCTTAAAAAAAAAATTGATGCTCTTTCGAGAGCGCATGTGCTTGTTGGAGGGAGGTTAGCCATCTCTGATATTTCAATCTGATTTTTTTGTTAAGGTGACCTGTCAGTTCACACTGGCACATTTCATTGTTGCCTTGATATGGACGCATGACTGTCGTTGTTGCCTGTAGCAACAGAAGTGTAGCGCGCTGCTAACCACTTGAATGAAGAAGATTTCGGGCACGGAGAAAGGAAACAGTTAAGAGGGAGCCTTGTGCTATGCGATAGAAAAAGTAATACGTCAGGCATGCATACGCAAAGCTTCGCCTGCAGCCATTTCGCCGATATGGAAGGGCACCTGAATACGTCTATTTGCGATAGTCGCACCTAAATGCATGTGTAGGCCCTCACTCAATTACACTTCTACCATTCTGCTAAGACCACGGCATTTCGGTGCTGGTCAAATTCATGCTAGAGGCTCCTGTACTCTGCGATGGTGGTGCACGTTTTCCTTCGGCAATTTACATGCGTAGTATAAGATGCTTCATCGGCTTCTATTATGATACTGCGTAAATAGCTATGGCACTTCCAGTTTGCCCATGCTAATTGTTTATCTCTAGTATCGAATGAAACATGCACTTTAACGGCCGTAGCGTCCTTCACGTGGCATAGCTGAACATTCATCGCAATGTGTATTCTTGTGTATACACATACGTTGCCAAATGAGTGTTTAACACTATGAGTGTTTATTTTAACACAATGAGTGTTTATTTTAACAGAAGTAAGCGCACTGCATGTGTGGGTTTGTGTACTCTCAAAATGACGTCATGACATGTAAATTGCACTGGTGGCAGTCTGATAAAAGCGCATGTGCTCGCTGTATCAGTCGCCTCCATCTCGGCGATTCAACGTTTTCGTGCTCGGCTGAAGTGTTGTAGCTGCGCTGCTTCTGCTGCCGCTTGCAATGTACGACGCTGCAGCCGAAATCGTTCATTCAAGCCCTGTTCATGTCCATCAGTTTACGTTGTCTTCAATCTGTTCTTACTCGCTAGTTTACGGCAGGCGATCGCCATCACACCTTAGTTTTGGCACGTAAAACTCCAGCAGCTTGCTGGAGTTTTTACGTGCCAAAAGCTGGTTTTACGTGCCAAAGGCTGGTTTTACGTGCCAAAGGCTGGTTTTACGTGCCAAAGGCTGGTTTTACGTGCCAAAGGCTGGTTTTACGTGCCAAAGGCTGTTTTTACGTGCCAAAGGCTGGTTTTGCGTCCAAAGGCTGGTTTTACGTCCAAAAGCTACCAAAAGCTGGTTTCGAGCGTCCCGGTGTTCCTTGACGTTAATCGTGAATCTATTCTATCTGCCTTGGAGTATTAGTGGCTATAGCTTCGCACTCCTAAAGCAAAGTGCGCGAGTTCAGCTCCCTGCCACGGCGGCCACACTTTAAAGAGGGCATAATTAAAGCAAAAGACTGTGTACCGAAGTGTGGATGAGCGTTCATGCACCCGAGATAATTCGGAGTTCCTCACTATGCGGCGTGCTTCTTGGTGTCGTGATTTCGCATGCGAAACCACGAAATCTTCAGTCTTGAAGCTACATTTATGTTACACCGCTCACGGAAAGTGCTCTTGTCGTATAGTAGCAATGGGATGTATGCACAGTGTCTCAATTCTGTAAGCTGTTATATATCACTTTTTTTTTTCAATGCCAGTGGTCTTGGCGGCGTCTCTTACGGAAGCCCACTTCAGATACTCGGCACAAGCTGTATAGAGATCGTGCCGACTATCTGAAGTGGGCCTTTGTAAGATAAAAACCGATTTATGCCCTCTTTTCCGCCGTAATTCACGATAAATGGCGTCAAGGTGGAACAGCGTCGGTAATGTAGGCTGCGAGATAACTTCTTCGGTGTTTATGTTCCGAGGCGACGGACCGTTTAAGGCAGAAGACATCTCGGACGAGCGTCATAAGCGCACGTGTAGCGCATACTGCCTGAAGTGCTATATTATAGCACTGCAGAGATGAAAGGAATGTGCCGTTTAGACCTCGGGGATGTACGCTCAGCTTCTGAAATAGTCGACACGGATTTGACAGGCCAGCCATGACAGCACCGTTTTGTCGATATTGGCTTTAGGGGGACGACGAATCGTATACCAATGTTCTCAAACGTATAGGGGCTCATGAAGATGAATAATAGTCAAGTTAAAAAGACAGCTATAGTATACTTCAAGTAAAATCTGAATTGCATTTCTTTCGAGTGGTTGAGCGCATGGTTGCGGGCGCTGACGCCGTGCTCAGCTGCTTCCTTGCGTTAAAAAGCTGCCGTTCATGCTTGGATTAAGTATGCGATGACGCGTAGCATGCAATGAGACTGTTTGGTATAATTACGAGGTCAGCATCTGCATGCTTTTGCAAAAGGACAGCGTCTGAAGCGACTGACTAGCCGTTCTATAGACGAGTTTTATCTGGGCTGTAAAATCTTTTCCATGGGCTGTTTCATATGTTCTAGCGTCTTTCTGTTCTGTTCTGTTTTGCTGTGGAAAGGTTGAGGTCCATATTGCCTCGGCTACACCATATCAAGAAGTTCTGCAGTGAAAAAAAAAAGGAGTAATACTGAACGCTACACAAAAAATGAGCTATTTGAAAGAAAAAAAATTAATAGCACACTGAAACCAGTTCAAATATGCCAATGCACAGTTTGCTTGCAGCAGTTCACACTGTCATAAACTGTTCACACGCACACCTCTCTTTTATACTGTCAGTATATGCACTAACACATATCAATCAATTCCTGGCTGTCTGTCACAGGCGCTTGTTCAGTCCGGTACCTCAGTTCGGACGCATTGACATTTTACTATAGCTAGAAGAGAAAGAAAACTACTCGAGGGGATAACAGACGTGGAATATTGTCATGTCTTGCTTTTAAGCTTCGAAGATTATCACAGCGCACCAATAAGCCCGTCTCTAACTTTGATCATGATACTGGCAAGAAATGTAGGTATCTCATATTCATGCGAAGCAACGCGCACACATTCTCAAAACGCTTCCGAAACAGAGCCAACCGCGCAGTTGACCGCGGGCCCGAAAATTTCTTAATCTGTCACTGCCGCTTTTATGGAGTGATATCAAATGGAATGCTAGCTACTTTCTTTGATCCTTGATCTATCACTGTCATCTTTTTCTCAGTGCATGAGTGAATTAGTAAATGAACAATGCTTTTATTTTGAAAAAAAAAAGAGCTTCAGGCAAATGTTAAGGTAAAGGGTACGAGTATAATAACAAGATTGGTGAGTGAACCATGCGTAAGCATACTTTTTTTTCCAGGAGTAGGGGTATCTTCTTTATCAGAAGTGGGGGGCTGGGCGGGTAGATGTGGTCGAGTGTCATTTCGCGCTGTGTATGCCACGGAAAGAAATGTTCGGGTGATTGCGTGGCTGGGGCACGGACTTGCTGTGCTGCTGTGCTACCCATGGCTATGTCAGTGGAGTGAAGTGACGCCATACCACTTCGTTTTTCTGGCATCTGTAAAATTCAGTTGTCGCTTTCTCATGAGCCGGTCTAGGTATCATACACTGCACTCGAAACAGGCCCTTTTGACTGTCGTATCACGCGGTGACCTTGTGTGCTTTATTATTTCGTTGTATCGTATTTCCCACAGGGTTATCATGTTGCCGCGCAGTATAGGTGTCGGATCCCTCTTAGCGAGAAAGCTAGATCAGGTGGCATACCGAAGTGCTTGTAGGAATCGTCATAAAAAGTAAGGTTAACACCGACCACAAAATAATGAGAAAAAAGACATTTCGGCTCCCCCTGAAGGGAGCCTTGTTCACAGCCAAATTTCACGCACCACGAGAGACGCGTATCGCGAGGATGTCGCAGTTCGTAGAAGCATGATGCTACGAGTTGAAACAAAACAAAACAAAAACGTGCCTCGGAACTTCTTACCGTATTTATGGCTTCTATACCATACACACACGAGCTACGTCTTGTGCCTTCTTCCGTTTTACTTTGCTTAGAGAAACATAGCTCGTCCTTTCACCCGAGATGAATGTATTCTTCGCTCACCCAAACGCCTCTCGTCACTTTCACCGCTTTGGCAAGTGACGCTGCGTCGTCATGTCTCGCATCGCATACCTGATCGTGTTCAGGGGAGGATCAAGTTTATGCGCGTGGCACGTTGTACATGTATGTTAATAAAGCTGTTCGGGTGGCGCGGTTACTGACCGGCGGTTTGGCCATTAACTAGACTTCGACGGCTCGCTGCATGGTATTCGCATTGAGTGCGTTTTGTGATGCACCGGGAAAACACTGTACGAGGTCTGACTTAACGCGTGAGTGAGCGTAACAAGTATTATTATTATTGCAGTTGAAGTGAAAGGGCCCCGCCACGGTGGTCTAGTTACTGAGTTACTCGGTACTCGCTGACCCGTAGTTACTGAGGTACTCGCTGACCCGTAGGTCGCGGGATCGAATCCCGCCTACGGCGGCTGTATTTTCGATGAAAGCGAAAATGCCGAAGGCTCGTGTGCCCAGATTTGGGTGGCCCTGACACTTTTTTTAGCATGGTCAGAAAACGCTGCCGATCGGTAGCAGAGGCTCCCGAGAACACGCGAGCCAAATGTTATAGCGTAGAACGCGGCCGGGAATTCAGAGTAAATTATCAAAGTCAACGAAAAATTGATTTCTCTTCCCTCGACAAATGACGGAAGACGCTCAAAAATCACACGTAGATTACCCATATATCAGCCATTGGCTGATTTGAACATGGCGCGCTCGGCTGTTACAAAGATCGCCGGGAGAGGCCGTAAATTGTCCACGCGTGCGCCCGTGATCGCACTGAAAAAGCCGCGTATTCCAAGAAAAGGTGTTCAAGGTCATGAGGCTCGCGTGACGTTTTTTGTTTGTCCCTCCCATCCCTCCCTACTTAGCTTCCAGCGTTTTCGTCGAGACGAGAGAAGAGAGAATGCGATTGCAGGGTGTGACAAATCTTTGTAACTCAATGCATAACTGAATGCAGGAACAGCGCAACCTACAAGTAGTTACTTCGTAACTACGGAAGCGAAAAAAAAACAAGGACAGAAAAGAGTTATTCAGTTATGTCCTACCAACTTGCCCAAGCTTCCACGCTTCATAACTTTGTAACTCAGCTCGTACTGGACGGATTCTTAAAAATTTTCGTGGCGTTGAATTTTTGCGGCAATACGCTTTTCCGGTGAATAAACTCCATGGTTACTAAAAAAAGCGTTTCAGGGCCCCTTAAAGAACCCCAGGTAGTCAAAACTACCGGAGCCCTCAGCTACGGCGTCTCTCATAATCATATGGTGGTTTGAGACGTTAAACCCCACAAATCAATCAAAGTTAGGTGGCATGACTGAATCGGAGTAATATGGTGGCTTGGGTCTTACATTCCTAAAGCACGGTATGATTGAGGGACGCTGTAGTGGAAGGCTCCGGAGATCATGATACCTAAATATAAGTACATGGGTTTGTACAGTTTCGCTTCAACTGAAATTCGGTTGCCGCGGCGGGGATTTGATCCCGTGACCATACATGATTAGCAGTCTTATTGGCAGTTTTTTTTTTTTTTTGCTCATGCGTGCTGGGCCCACAGTGCCATCTACTTTGTATTTTGTAATTCTTTTTTAGCATTTGCGTTTCATTAATTCAGTTGTCACAAGCACTTTGTCTATGTCGTGCCTGCTTTCTGTCTTTTAAACTTAGCAGCGCTGGTTTTATCATCCAAAATGTTCCAACGAGGCCCTACAGAAGCTATTTTGTATTTAAGACGCGCTGCTATCAGGTACTGTGCAGTAGCGTAGGCCGAAGTTTTCGGGGAGAGGAACACCTACATGATGGGCTGGGCAGGCAGTTGTGGTCCAGTGTAATTTTGAGCTTTGTATATGCAATAGTATATATATATATATATATATATATATATATATATATATATATATATATATATATATATATATATATATATATATATATATATATAGTGTGTGTGTGTGTGTGTGTGTGTGTGTAATCGGAAAAGGGAGTGTAAGGTTCCGGTGTGCAACGCATCTGGTACTGCTGTGCAGTAATTCGACTGAATACAGTCACGAACAGTTAAGAAAGTTTTCTGAGACACCTAATGGTCTCTCAACTTGTGTCGTCGGCTGTACGGGTGCGCAAGTGTAAGTATATATACACATGATATACGCACGCACAAAATTTTCCAAGTTTAATGCACGCTGATTATTCGTCGTACCGCGATCATCATGAACCTGCGCAATGGCGGGGGTGGGAGGGGGGGCTCTTTTGTCAGTCAATTGTTGACTTAATACCCTTGACTTAATATAGAGAGGGAAGCGCTCTGATGGAGTCGCTTGATGTATTCAGTGCTGAAAGGTTGGGTCGCCCAATCTCCAACGCCAGCGTAGCTCTCACTGATCGGCCCGCCGTCCACAATCTCACCGAGTGGGGCCCGTGGCTCTCACCGAGTGGGGCCCGTGTCGCCTATTAGGCAGACAGAAATAAGGTGCCCTTTCCCCTTAAGAACCTCGCATTCAGGCGCTCCGAAGAATCTTCGCCACCCCTGAAGGAGAATCCTCGGGCGCTCTTGTGGTGATCGTGCCGCGAATGCAATGACCGTTCCCTCGGAAACGCTTTCCACCGGTGCGGCTCCTTGATGAAACAGTCGTCGGCCATGCGTGCACTATACACTACGCGAACAGCGGAATTCGAGGCGCCGTTGAGGCCGTCCTTGAGCCGTCGAAATCTGTCAGCGTTCTCGGCGCGGCGCGCTTCTCGCGCTCTTGCATGTTTTACCATGCAAAGCAGCCAAGATTTCGCCCGTTTATGCCGTATTCGGAGGACGGATTCCAAGTTCATGGGCTTCGTTGCGACCGTGACGCGAAAAGCTCGCGCTGACGTAGCCCGAGATAGCATTCAGTGATGTACTCAGCACAGTGTGTAAGGGTGAACATCTCTTGGGGGTTCTGCTGGTGACCATGGCTACGCGCTAACCATGGCGTTAGTTTTCGCAATCTCTTCTAACGCTTCCGCATGCTAGTCACGAATTACTCACGATGCATTTCCGAAGACACGTGGGTAGATCAGCCTTTTTTTTTCTTTCCTTTGCGAATGCTATATCTTTGAGTCACAGATATTTCCAGTTAATTAATTCTGGAGTTTTGCAGGCAAGCGTCATGATATGATTGCGACGAGGAACTTATTCCGGGACTGAAGAATAAATTTGACTAGCTCGGTATGTTTAAAGACTTCCTATATCACGGCACACGCTTTTTCTTGTATGCCGCCCCCATCTAAAAAGGCCGACGTATTCGGGAATCCAACATATCATATAGGGCTTTCATTTATAACGTATAAGAAGTTCGAATGAATGCCGATGGAATACTCTGGAAATTTCGGCAACTTCCATTGGGTTCTGGGGTGTTACGTCCCAAAGCCACGATACGAATATGGGAGACTTTTCAAAAGCATAGCGAAATGTTACGTTTAACATTAACGAACATTCAAACTTGCGCTCATCAGTGATCTAACTCGCAGCGGCGGGCTCGTTTTCATTGTGCTGAAAATAAAGAACCGGCTAGCTTTATTATATTTGAAAATATCTCTAACTCAAGACAGTTGTCTGACACTCCGCGTAGAAAAAATGTTGCAGTATTCGAGCTATAACAAGTTACATTGTGTCCGCCGCGTCGGATGAATGTAGTTATGGTGCTCGGATGCTGACCTGAAGGTAGCGGGTTCGATTACGGCGGTCACATTTCGGTGGATACGACATGGTATAGATCTTCATGTACTGTGCAATGTCATTGCATGTTAAGGAACGCCACATGGTCAAACTTTCCGGAGCCCTCCGCTATGGCGTCTGTCATAATCGTATCGAGGTTTTGGGACATAACACTCCAGAACCCAACGGAGGTTGTCGAAATTTTCAGAGCCCTCCACTATACGGCGCCCCTGAGCCATATACCGGGGATTTGAACCGTAAAGCCCAAACAACAAAAATTAAGGATGTCAGTCACTTTTTATACTTCAGATGTCACCCACTGGCACACATTGCAAATTTTTTAGTTAAAGCTGGTTAGCTATCAAGGCATGCCCACTTAGCGGATATCTTCGAAATAGTCACACTTTTATCAATATCGCATTGAAACATTTCTCTTATGCGCGGGGCAAGGTTTTATACTGTAGACTGCTACGTCTCAATCGGAGCTCAGTTCCCGTTGCAAGCAAATCAATGACGGAAACGCGATAATCAGTGCTGCTTGATCGCCGAGTCTTCCTTTAATTGGTCTGGATTCACGACACAAGCTTTTTTCAGAACGAAGCTGCTCCTTCTGAGGCTGCACCGTTATTAGGGTCTCTACCGTTATGGTGTTCTCAGCTTTTTTTCCCCATTGCTCCGTAGCTTTGAACTAATCGCAGTATCCTTGTGCGCAGGTCAGCCTATACGTCCGAATTCGTAAAATCGCAAGCAATAGTATATTTTCTCGCGTGTGATGCAGGAACTCATTAGAAATTATGTACTCATATGCCATAAGGCCCATTGGGGCATTACATAGAAGGGGGAGGGGTGCCCGCCAAAAATAACGTGCATAAAAAACCCTCATAGGAATCAATCATATAGGCATATATATTAAATCAAAATACGCATGGTCATGTCTATTTCTAGATTTCGATACATACTAAATTCAAGAAATATTAATTTATTTAACAAAGTTTTCATGATTAGTGGCTGATACTCTCGGAAGTTGATTGCATTGGCCCATATATATATATTGGTGAAAATTATGGTGAATGATGATACAAAACTGTTTGTGCAAAATAGGGTTGTGCTTTAGATGGGCAGTCAGGGTGCTCTAGAAAGCGTAATGAATAGTAATGATGTGAGATTCGCGGGACAGTTCTATAATGAAGCGTTCTATAATGAACAGTTCTATAATGAAGCGTGCGGAAAACAAGATAACAGCTCATTTAGTGTACGTCGGCTGCGGCGGCTGCATTTCCGATGGAGGCGGAAAAGTTGTAGGCACGTGTGCTCAGATTTGGGTGCACGTTAAAGAACCCCAGGTGGTCAAAATTTCCGGAGCCCTCCACTACGGCGTCCCTCATAATCATATGGTGGTTTTGGGACGTTAAACCCCACATATCAATCAATCAATCATTTAGTCTATGTTTTCGAAGAGAGGGCAATGAAAGTGATACCTTGATGTGTGGCATAGAAAAGACATGGAAATCGGTGGCAAGGAAGAGGCAGGATGAAAATAATGGGCCCCTGACATGCGTCGCGAAAGGAGTTGGCCCAGTCTGGTGCGCAGCCCTTTTCTGGGTCAGATATGCAATAAGACCAATAAGATGCTCTTGAACGTTGGACGTGCTTGAGCCGGCCTTGTAGGAGAGAAGACTGAGATAACCTGTTGTCTGTGCGTGTATGCGTCGATTTGCTATCTTCTGCCCGATTCTGCATGGCTTCGCTTCCGCCTGACACGAACGTCTCAAGGCCTCCACAATTAGGTGAAGGTTGCCCCTGTGCAAATGAGTGTGGTCTGTACAATAAAGAGCACGTTTTGATTGTTATTTTGTAGCCCTTTACGTGAGACGTACTTTTATGGAAGTAGGTATGGGTATATATAACACATGGTTGTATACGGAATTTGCATTCTAAAATAAACATACTTTATTAATGCGCAGAACGCTTCAGAAAAGAAGTGATTGTTGGACAACGAGTACGAGTATTTTTTTTAGTTGAAATGCAATATAAAGATTCGAAGATGTTTTGCAAATGCATCTTCATTTTCCATTTTTCTGCGTATCCTCTTTTCGCCCCTTTGACTGTATATATCCCGCACAATCAGTGTATTAAAGTGATTGCAAATGTGCGCTCCGTCCTATCCGACTTTTTCTGAAACGTTCTATGAACTAAGAAGGTATATTTCTTTTGGGATGCAATACGAACAGCCCAAGTAGCCCCTCTTGTGTCATTGGCCCACCAAAACGTGTCATTGGCCCGCCAAACAAAACTTGAGTCTATTGGACCACCTCTTCGGGGTCAGAATGAAGAGTGCGCAGACACAATTGTTCTTTCAGATCTCTTGAAGAATCCGCAGATGTACTGCAATTGTACTGGGTCATTGCTCCTACCCCGAACACGCCTAAGGAAAAGCGATGTTCTGGACACACCTTGGCGCGTGCTTTTGGCGGAGGTAAATACATGGATTGGATGGATTCTTAAGGTTCGTCGGTTGTTCGCCTCTGTGGTACAGTGGCTATGGCGCCCGACTACTGACCCGTAAGTCAGGGCAATCCTGGTCACTGCATTTAGACCGAAGCTACAGAGGTGGACCTGAAGGACGTGTTCTGTGTGATTTCAGTGCATGTTAACACCGGATGGTCAAAATTTCCGGAGCCCTCTACAATGGTATGATGCTCCATAATTTTGTGATCTTGGGATGTAAGACCCCCAGATAATAATCCTCAATGGTTTCCTCAAAGAGCACGTGAACGTGCTTCCACATACATGACCTTCACTTCCTCGATTCAGTGCTGATCAAGGTGGGACTATTTAAAATGTGGCAATAGTGTTGGCAGTAGGGTTGTATACCTTGGCAGGCTCGCCCGATAGTTGTTCCGGCTGGTGGTCGCTTATGTTCCTGGTATACGGTCATGTAGATCTCCTACATGCGTAGAACCATTTTTCTCATTACTCCACCCAGATCCTTCTTGGAACACCACGTCTCGAAAGCTCACACGGGGAAATCTTCTGTACATGACTTTAAACTAACGCTGGTTTCCTTTTGAAGTGCTAGTTCACTCACTCCAAGTGTTCCAAACCACGAAATTCACCACAGAAGGCATCCGGGTGGGGTTCAGCGAATTCAAGAGTAACGCGGCTATCTTGCAACCACTCACAAGCGGTTGGGCTTACAGCGGCGTACATGAAAGCTCCGACGTATTCAGCGTCACCTAAGTGGTTACGCCAGTCCTTCCCGTTCTTATCGGTTAGCTGCGGTTTCGTAGCCACTCCTTTGGGATACAAGATAATGCATGCTCTTATAGCTGTATTAGAGCCATGTACCGAGCTGCTGTGTATATACGACATGATGCCCTTGGTAACGGCAGGCGTTTTCTTTTCTTTGCGGCCATGCTTTGTACTTCGCATCGGTTCTTTGAACAGTGCAAGAAACGAATGAATAAAACACTAGTAGAAGGAGACACACATTACAGTGGACCTTTAATGGCTGTAACACACAGATGCGAAAAAGAAACGTTAAAAAGCACTACTTAACAACAAAAAGGCAAATTATCTCTCAGTGACAAGCAAGTTTGAAAAGAGCATTCATTGGCAGTTCGCTTGTGCTGGTGCATGCCGCTGTGGTGTCGCGGTTACTGTGCTTGGCTGCTGACCCAAAGGTTGCCGGTTCGACCCTGGCCGCGGAAGTTGCATTTTGATGTAGGCGAAATGGCGGAGGCCCATGTACTGTACAATGTCAGTGCTCGTCAAAAAACACCAGAAGGTCTGAACTTCCAGAGTCCTCCACTCATAACCATATTCTGGTTATGGCTCATAAAACCCCAGATATTACTATATTCACTCGTGTTCGCTGCAATAGAATATGTACAGGGTATTAACACGGGCTGCAACATTATTCATACCTATGACATCTTCGTACATGTTATAAACTACGGCACAAGTTCGAATATAATAATATACAATCTTCGTTTCTCGCAAAAAACTATTATGGTGTATTTCAAAGTATTTCTTCCATCCGTGTATATGTCTGGCGCAGGAAAAAATGTATTGACAAACCACTCCTTTGTATAACGAAACCGCAAGGAAATCCGTGCGGATCTATCATAAAGCGTCTTTGTTGCCGAAAAATTTGTCCCGGTCCGGGAATCGAACACGGGACGAACGCTTTTTCGGGGTGGTCGCTCTACCAAAGGTTGAGCTAATCAGGAAGCTTCCCGATTTGAGCTCAACCTTTGCGCGACCATGCGGGACTTCGCAGAACTGATCCGCAATTTGGCTGGCATGTTGGTAAAGACGTTCTTTCACCCCCTTTCCTTTGTCTTATTGCGCACTCCTGAGTTTGTCTATACGTGCAAGCACACGGTTACAAAGGGTACCTTAGTAAGAACTCGCGAAATCCTTCTGCATCGAGGGCATTGTATGTTTTGAGTATACCTCGTGCATTGCCACGAGCGCAACCCACGTATCTGTGCTCGTATTTGTGTATCTCCTCTATGTTTCCGTGTGTTTCCGCGAATTCAAGATGCATATACTAAGCCAAATCGTAGTTTTGCTTCACACGCTGCGGTGGTATAGTACTCATAGTGCACCCGCAGGTCACGAAACGGAAATTCCGGCCACAGAATCCGCATTTTCGATGGAAGCGAAAATACTCGAGGTCCGTGGAATTAGATTCTATAGGCGCACGTTAAAGAACTCCAAGTGGCCGAAACTAAATCCGATAACAATTGCTTATTGTCGTAGTTTTGCTTCTGAGCTTGTGTATGACAGCGAAAAGCTCTTTCTCATAAAACATGATGGCATGTCTCAACAAGGACGCTTGTCAGGACACTCGAATACGCAGTTGCGATGTGTACAACCGAGATTGCTGATAAGCAGCCGGGTTCAGTGTAACCGTTGCTGTTGCAAACGGAATCCGGTGACACATTTCTCATAAAACGCGGGCAGGCTGGATGGGGGGCGTGATCTCTATGTAAGGTCACTGCGAAGATCTCCTGCGTGTTGGCGTCAGCGATTCACTCGAGTCGCGCATTGACACTGGGAGAATTTGTTTAGGTGGACTTCGAGCTTTATCTTGAGGAGGGCTCCTGCGTGAACAGCTGTATCAAATGATAGTTTTTAGGGATCTGCATGAATGACCGTAGGTATGGAATAGGCTGCGAAGAATTCTTACTCGGTCTGCTGTGCGTGGCGTAATCGTAAGACAATATACTTCTGAAGCATGTCACGTAAGGATGGTGCACCATATAAGCTCCATAAATCTTAATCTTTGGAAAGTTGCTTTACTAAACAATGTTTAAGGCGCTTGTCAAGGGACGCAAGATGGAACACACATGAAGAGCTAACCATACTCTGATTTATTGAAGTACAGTATACTCTATAAACAAAAAAAAGTGTTACTTTTTTCCGTGGGTCCTGACTGGCCACGAATGACTCTCTTTAGAGAGACGCATGAACTCTCTTTTGGGTCGCTCGACTCCCATACAAGAGTACAATGATCCCCAAAGCGAGTGTTAATGCGTCTCATTAAAATGAGTTATATCCATGGCAATCCAAGACTCGCAAAAAAAAAAGGTCTATGACCTAGTTTTGAGATCCCGGCTGCGGCGGCTTCATTCCCGATGGAGGCGGAAATGTTGTAGGCCCGTGTGCTCAGATTTGGGTGCCCGTTAAAGAACCCTAGGTGGTCGAAATTTCCGGAGCCCTCTACTACGGCGTCTCTCATAATCATATGGTGGTTTTGGGACGTTAAACCTCGTATATCATCTCATATTGAGTGGCTTAGTGCCAATTCGGCAATTTTTTTCGCCTATTTATGATTTTTGCAGCGTAGCCAATCAGACCTTTCCACCCTTGCTCGCTTCTTTCTTTCTTTCTCTCTGTCTTGAGAAGCATGGAACGTTGCCTCCACATCGGTTTCGCGTGACACCCTACAAAATGATCCAATACAGTGAATGCCGTACAGTGAATGCAAAGAATCAGGTGCAGGTTTATTTAACACAACGCACTTCCTGCAAAAAAAACACAAAGAAAAGAGGTGGGGGGGGGTGGGGGTGGAGGGCTCTCTGTAAACGTGTTACACACAGTGTAATGCATGTAACACTTCAACGAGACAAAGGCAAGGCGTGATTGCTCAAACCCTGAGCGTACGACACCTGCGCGAACGCCTTGTTTCGCAAGCGATGATTGCAGTGCGCCTCTTGAGTTGTCGCTGCTGTAAGCAGCTCCGTGACGTCACTGATTAACCTTCGTGAGAGAATGGCGGCGCCGCCGCTTGATCGATAAAGGTTCTCTGCGTTCAAAGCAATAATAAAAAGCAAATGTTCTAATCAACGTTGATTGAGCGTCTGTAGGTCTTTGTCCTCGAAGGTTTTCGTTTGAGCATGCAGTAAAGCGGCAAGTTCAGGCTCCGTCACCATGGGTGGCTTTGACCCCTTGACTTGTATATATGTTCTTATATAGAACCAAGATTGATTGATTGATTTGTGGGGTTTAACGTCCCAAAACCACCATATGATTATGAGAGACGCCGTAGTGGAGGGCTCCGGAAATTTCGACCACCTGGGGTTCTTTAACGTGCACCCAAATCTGAGCACACGGGCCTACAACATTTTCGCCTCCATCGGAAATGCAGCCGCCGCAGTCGGGATTCAATCCCGTGACCTGCGGGTCAGCAGCCGAGTACCTTAGCCACTAGACTACCGCGGCGGGGCATATGGAACCAAGAGGCAATGACACCTTGCGAGATGAGAGAAAACCAAATGACTGAGCATTACGTCACGTAGACAGCCTCGACAAGGCAACCCGTTTTGAAGCCATCAGTGTCGGACCAGCACGTGACCTATTGCGTCAAGATCACGCAAGAAATGGGATTCGCCGAGTCTTCGTGGTATGGTACGCTTGCTTCTAATCGAAGCGCGCTCGTTCGGCGCACACCGGCCGGCTCACGCAGGAGGTTCAAAACCAAAAAAATGGAACGCCACCAACGACACCAAACGTCAGAGCGTGCGGTACTAAAGCCTACCGCACGCTCTGACGTTTTTGATTACGTGTTGGGCCAACATGGCGGATTTCAATCGTGTGACGTCATACTCCCTCTCTTTTTTTCATCCTCGAAGCTAGGGAGATAGAGGGGTCGTTATTTGTGCTCTTTTAGCGGTATTTAGTAATTGTGATGTAAAGCTAGTAACATGGACGAAAATACAACTTTCTTTCTGGCACGAGCTGAACCTGCAACTTTCAGATAGCGTGCCATATGCTTTACCAATCGAGCTACGGCGGCAGTCATTGTGTTATACACCGAATCGGGTATTGATGTGCATGCAAATATGGTATAGTTGGTCAGGGCCACTCGTATACCCATGATTGCAAGCGAGAACATTTTCAGGCGCGAATCACTTTAAGGGTTCGACTTGTCGGCGTTTCTTGTCCGCACGGTGTGTCATGTAGCAACGGCCGATCATAAAAACGGCTGCGCATTGGGTAAATGCCCCTATGCGCCACCGGTTCATTTAAAATCACGAATGCAACCATTAGCCCGACATTTAGCAGACGGCGAGTTAATGGAGCAGATACGCCCTTTTCTGCACGCCGTTGATTGATTGATTAATTGATTGATTATTTGATTGACTGATTGATATGTGGGGTTTAACGTCCCAAAACCACCATATGATTATCAGAGACGCCGTGTGGAGGGCTCCGAAAATTTCGACCACCTGGGGTTCTTTAACGCGCACCCAAGTCTTCTGCACGCCGTGGGGAACTGAAATTGAGCATGTGGGGATAAAGGAGATGCACTTTATAGGGTAAGCTGCATTTCGCCTCAGTTTTCCTATTACGGTAGGGGAGGAGAAACATGCTCCCCTTACATGATGGGGTTCGTGCTTGTCACCACTAGTGCCTCATCCGAGAAATATCTCCCAAAACACCTCGCGGTTCGCTCCTTCCCAGTTGTCGCGTTAGTGGAGTCGGAACACCACGGGTAAGGTGGCTATTAAGGCAAGTTGGTCAATCTTCATATTAAAGACTACGCAGACACACGAGTACTAAAGGTGTCGCCTGTCCCTTCCTTGTACTTTTGTGTTCGTGTCTGTGCGCTGTCTGAAGATGAAACGCCGTTCCTTACATGCCTCGCTCGTGCCCAGTTTTCTTTTCTTTCTTTCTTTCTTTCTTTCTTTCTTTCTTTCTTTCTTTCTTTCTTTCTTTCTTTTTTTCTTTTTTTCTTTCTTTCTTTCTTTCTTTTTGCCAGCACAATGGTGAGACAGCGTTGTCTGCGGTGCAAAGGTAAATCGCAGTGCCAACGCGACCTTGGGCACAGTGTTGCCATGCATTTCAGACTGGTATCGAAACGCGACGAAAATATGCATCGCGGCTATTCTATCGTGCATTGCAATCTACGTCCACGAACGAGTTTAGCAACGCGTCGAAAGCGCAACGTTGGCAAGCACGCCGCAGCGCAGTACTGATCATGGCCGCACCTTAACACGAATGCCGATACGCAGCACATGACGTGCCGTTAATATTGCGTGTATGCAGGTACACACTATAAGCTACGCGCGCTTCGCAACGGGAAAGCATGCTTTTATTTCCATCTCATCTGGGCCGTGGCAGCGGTTTCCCGGGTCCCCACCGGATGTCCGCTATTAGGGCCGCGTTTGCTGCCTCACTTGTCACCCGGGCCACCGCGGCAGGGGCTTGCGCATGCGCAGAGCACCGATACGTCGTCAGCATCGTTGCCGATGTGCCGGAACTACCGTGTCTTACGCCATTCCCGCCGTACGCAGGGTGTTTCAGCTAACTTGCACGTAGTGTTGAAAAAAAAAAAAAGGGAAACGTGCGTGCACCGAGTGTATTGTTCTGAGCCGTGTGCAGCATGTCACATTTTTCCAGTCCGTCAAGCTGCGGAATTAACAGTGCTTGCTTAATCAAATTCTGAATGAGTAACTATACCGAACAACGTTTCATAGAAAAGTTGTAGCACTTGTTGAGAAAGGCCAAAATACTTCACGTGTGCTAACTGCTATTCCGCTAAGCTGGGTAATTAATAAAGATTGCTTTATTACACTTAATAATACTAAAGTTAGCGAACAATCTTCAATGGGACAGTTATGATGCTTGTTCAGAAACAAGCCTTTATTTATTCTATGCTAAAATAACTGTCCTTAGTTTCTCACCACTTTCACTACGTGCACAAATTTTTAATTGAAAAATATACTTAGCGCAAGTTAGCTCACATGCCCTTTAAACTTTCACGACTCGCCTTTTTCTTTAAAGTTAACAGCCCACGTGTTCGTTCCCTCTGTTCGGATAAACGTCGCTTCTTTTCACTTCCGGTTTCTCGAAGACTGGAAGAAATTTTGCTCTATATAAATTTCACGAAGTGGCGTACTGTATCTGCTCTATTTTTGTGCAAGAGAACTCTTTAATCATTTTGATGCGCACGCTTATGCACTTGTAAGCTTTGTTTGAAGTTATGAAGTATCACTATGCTTTCGTGAGAGCACGTACATTTCATTTTCATAGCTGTTAGTAAGTTTTTTTATACAGGGACTTTTTTTTTTCTTTCAGAAATTGTCGGAATCGGGCTACTGGACCCTTGAGACGCCTTGCACGCAATTGTGTATACCCCTTGTTATATCGCATTTCGTATCGAATGTGGGCTAAGAAAGCTCGCCACGGTGGATCGTTAGCTAATAAAATGCACGGCTGCTGACTCGAAGGTCACTGGTTTGATCCATGCCGCCGCAGTTAGTCGCATCTCTATAGACGCGAAATGGTAGAGATTCATGTACAGTGCGGTGTAAGTGCGCGTTAAAGAACACCAAATGATTGAAATTCCCATAGCCGTCCACTATGGCGTCTCTCATATTCATAACGCGGTTTTGGGACGAAACACCGCAGACATTATTATGAGCTAAGAAGAGTGAGGTGCATTGAGTTCTGGATGAATTGAATGGCCTGATTATTAAATTTGTCTTTATTTAGATTTCACTTTACAGTGTACACTTGCATATAATCACTTCAATGAAGGCAGTACCATTTCTGACGAGTTGTTAGACGGGGCGCGCTTCCCGTGAGCCCCAATGAAAGTAAGTTTTTTCTTGGCTCAAATAGCGCGTAACCAATAACAAATTTTTACTGAATTTCTAGCCCGATATTTCAGTTTATTCATGCCAAAAAAGAAGAGCGTGAACGTCATTAGAATAAACAGATATTTAGTTCGAATTTTATTAGGTATAATCACTAAAACGTACATAACTTTTTATGACATTATTTTTTATGCAGTAAAATATGGTGTCATGTAGACGATTGTATCGATTCGACACACTAAAACGGTTCTTCATAGGTGGCGCTTGAAAAGGTTAAAAAAAAATCCGCAGATTAATCAAGCCTACTCCGTCAGAAATGCGAATATCGTGGTTTTGTAAAACTGAGTCCGAGTAAGAGTATCTTAATGAAACGTATGAGTTGACGGTCAATACGAAATTGCTTTAATGTTTACATTTTACAGAAATTCCCCTACAGATCTGCGTCATACTGCAGTAGTTTGATACGTAACGTTTTTTTTTTTACACTTGTCGTGATTACTATGACTAAGCAATTTCAATGTCTATTGTTGCTGCACAGCTAAATACGTAGGTCTTGTGTGACGTGGCTTATTAGTGAAGCTAAGTGCAGCAGTAGATTGAATGAATAAAAAATATTCTGGCTTAATGGGACAAGATTTCACTTTTTCTTTGTAATGGGAAGACAAGGTTTCGTTGCGGGGTGCCGATTAAAACAACCTGGGCATTCTCGTATTCTTAGACAGCAACTTTCTAAGCAGCTGAATAGCAAAGTGAACCTATATTTCAAAAGCTTGAGAAGTGTTCTTTATTGCAAACACTGGTGCTAGGTTGTATTCGTTCATCATAGTACGATTCAGACATGGGCCAAGCGTACGTAAAAAAGATTTCCCACTGGCGTAGCAAGGTGTCTTGGCTGACACAAAACCAATGGCTTTGCGTTCTATTCCTGTCATTCTTCACAACTTGGCAGCTTTGCGCAAAATAAGCCTTTAATTTCAACGCGCGCTCCAATCTAATGATTTTATGACAAGCTCATCTTGGGCACCATTTTTCAGTGTCTTGCGCTGACACTGAGATTTTAAAAAAATACACTGATGTGGTATTTTCATTGTTTGTGCCTCAACAGTTGACAATTGTGAACAAAGGACGAGCGTTTGCACCACACACGCGCGCACGCTTGTGTGTTTGTGTTTGTTTAATAACGTCTCCTTTAGCGTACGTTTCAGGGTGACCAGTGGGGTGCTTTCAGCATTGAGTACCTTCTGAAGGTCACAGGCTTATAATTGGTGTTCCCATTTCTCGTGGGAGAACAGATTCTTTGTGTATGATACTTTGATAACGTTGATTTGATGAGGCTATTAAAGGGAAGTGGTCGAAAAGGGAATGTGTCTGAAGACGTCGGTTTCTCTTCGGCGAGAGAGGGCAGAGCAGCAAGATGCTTTATGCAGCTTGCTGCCCTACAAGTTGGGAAGGGGCTTTACACATTCAGATATTTGGGTATATTTAGATGGGTAGATATATATAGGGATCAATATAGATATACACAGATGGCGCTTCTAATTCAGCACGGGCAGCATAGACAGTGGTTATTCCAGCAGCGTGTTTTTGCTGATGTTTGAGAGAGTCTTCGTTCTTGTTTCAGACATCAGGAGTGGCTTATTGCGATGAACTACAACCAGTCCCTCGAAGCCAGTGATAACTTTATGGGAACTCCACTTATTCTTATGCTCGCAGAAATCGTGAAACCGAAGCAGCCGCCGCCCCTGCAGCAACATCAGACGCTGCAGGCACCCAACGGTGCTGTGCGCAAGGATGCCAACGGAGTCCAGGAGACGCGAACATCGGCAAAGCAGGTTAGTGCCCACGTACGTACGCCCGGCAGCAAGCCAAACGGGATGGTACTACGGTAAACACAGGGATCACAGTATATATCGCATGTCATACGCGTACACACCGCTGTAAGCATAGTTTCCTAAAATTAACTAGAGGCGACTCTGGCGCTGCGATCG
This sequence comes from Rhipicephalus microplus, assembly GCF_043290135.1. Taxonomy (NCBI): domain Eukaryota; kingdom Metazoa; phylum Arthropoda; class Arachnida; order Ixodida; family Ixodidae; genus Rhipicephalus; species Rhipicephalus microplus. Next base: position 12,978,015 of record NC_134708.1, on the reverse strand, counting down.
TTCAGCGACCATGGGAATGATTGATAGTACACACATTTGCCTAGTCTTCCTACTTGCGGGTGGCGGATCGTACTTGGTGCTTCGTTTATTGCTGTGTTTCGGTTTTGTATTGAAATGAAGATTCAACCCCTTTTGAACTTCATGAACCGATTCGGAAAGGTAAGTCTAAAATAATAAAATGGTGAAGCGAAACCACTGAACATTTGCTAATACTTGTTTCGTAAGAAAACAGCTCCAAGCCTCACGAACACACACGGAGCCGAAATCGGGCCAGAAGTACGAAGTTTAGACAAATGTGTGTACTACCCATCATTCCTATGATCGCTGAAGCGCCGTGCGTTGCAGCTCCCATAGACACTAGCGTCAGAGTTCCCTCTAGTGTATATTAAGAAACTCTATGGCTGTAAGAGCTTGCAGATCATATAGAGCAGTGCCAAATAGCCAGCCGATCAAAAACACAATACTATTTCAACAACTGCGAACTTTTTTTTGTGTGTGCTATTTCTTAGAATACTATACGCAGGACGATCTGCTGCCACCTTCTACATCACGCGAGCTTCCTGGATAATATTTCATAACTTGGGAATGACGGCATACAGAAACTAACAGATTATTATTCGGGTATTATTTCAACATAGTTTTATAATGAACGTTAAAAGGTTCATTCTAATTATGGGAGACCTCTAGCCGCTTCATGAAGCTGCCTCTTCTAGTACTTACTAAGGAATGTGTGCTAATTACGCATACCTAATCATGAGCTAGCGTCGTCTAGAGCTCCTTTTCGTGAGTTTGGTGTCTGAAATGGGTGGCATTAGTGTTTTTACGTATAGTCACGTATACTTTAGCTTTCTTGCCTTAAATATATTCATAGTTTTCTAATAACCAATCAAAACTTTTTAAAAACCATCACTTCCATATAAGACCTCTTTAGCCGCTTCCTTAACATAAGCTTCTGCCTTTTAATTTTGATTTTAGACCGTGGGGGCCTTGCGCATCTAGTGTTCAAAAAGTGTTGTCTCCTTTTCGCGGGTTTCGCGTCGAAATGTGTGGTGTTGTTTTTCGGTAGTCACACAATTATTCAGCCTTAGATGAAATTGAAAAAAAGGCTCGCAGTGATCGAAGAAAAATAGAAGGCCTTCTCATTTCAGAGGTTCGCCTACGCTACACTGTTTTCATACCCTGTGACGTAAGAACCTCAGATCTTACGTCACACAGCGAAACATGGCTGCAATAACACCTGACCACCCTCCTTCTTCTGAAGAACTCTGCGCGCCCCTATATATGTATGTCGAATATACTCGTAGAAATGTTACGGAAGGCACTCGAAGAGCGTCGCGATCATGTGCTCAACACCCGAGATTCTACGTACAGCTGTTCCGGTCGAAACCGCTCTCGTTACGATCTCGCCCCATGTTTGCTCGCCGCTGTGGCGCGCTCTTTACGATGGAACGATTAAACCGAGGCTGCGGCATACGCGTCTTTAGCCTGTAGCTTATTTAACGGCGGTGTCGCCGACGCAGCTTTTGCTGACATTGACGCGCAGTCAGCGTGCTGCGACAACGAACACCGCTACGTTGTCGCTGTGCAGAGCTAGCGAATCACGTGCCGCATATCGCAGATCTTTGGCAAAGCCCTTATTAAATGATGGCACGAAGCCTAACCCCCCGTATTCACAAACGCTCGTCGACTCAACTTTCACCCTTCACTTGAAAGAGTGGAGCACTGCGCCGCTGCTCGGCTGAAAATGACGCTGCGCTACTCAAGAATAGCAGCAACTTATCGCTGATATGCAGTGACCTTTCCTGCCTAGAGATGGCGCTCCCATCGGCTTTCTCAAGTGAAGGTGGAGCGTTGAGTGATGGGGCATTCTAGAATACGGTGGTTAGACTTTCAAACTTAAATCTTGAGCGTAGTTCAGTATACGTATTCCCTCGGACGCGAGGCTATCGTTGCATCTCAGCTGAAGATACACCACGCGTTCGAGCACTTACAAATATGGTGGTGGTAACAACTTTATCAATAACTCCGGCAATGCCCCGCCCCGGTGGTCTTGCGGTTAAGGATACTCGGCTGCGGATCCGCAGGTTGAATCCCGGTGGCGGCGGCTGTATTTTCGACGGAGGTGAAAATGCTGTAGGCCCGTGTGCTCAGATTTGGGGTCACGTTAAAGACTCCCAGGTGGTTGAAGTCTCCAGAGCCCTCCACTTAGGTGTCTCCTATAATCGTATGGTGGTTTTGGGACGTTACACTCTACATATTAATCAATCAATAACTCCGGCGAATGCGTGGCCTGGGCCTATAGGCTGCTCCCGAGGGGGACCGGAGACCGTCTCTTCACCACGGGCTTGTTGGATGGCCCACAGTTGATCCTGGAGGTTGAAAATATGAACGAAATAGAGACCTCTACTGCACCTGTTCAAGTTGAACTGATCAGTCTATTTGTTTAAGTGACTCATGGTCGATAAAGATATCCTTTAATTTTTATTAGTTTATTACTGTCTTCTTTTTTGTATATAGAATCAACTGGCCCCTCGACTCACTATCCTTGTATAATGCCGATATGAAGGGTAGATAGAAAGAAAGAGAGAAGGCAAGATGGGGGAACGGCAGCAAGGTTAGCCATACGAGCGTCCGGCGTGCTTCTCTTCACTAGGGCTAAGGCAGTGAGGAATAGAAAGATGGAGAGAATAAGGTGGCCAATGAGGTTAACCAGTGCTAAACCTGGTAGGAAGAAATTAATTCACAATTAAACGAATACTATGGTATAAAGGGTTCATGGGCATACAGTGCGTGTTCTCAGACGATGCTGCTTGCTCGGTTTGGCCGTGAATATCTACCGTCGCGACGCTTTGTCGACCCGGCTATTGGTGTCTCGGCACACCAAGCGACGTGTGTCTTTCCAATCGGAAAATAGGCTGCGGCTTTTCGTTCATGTTGCTAATGCTCGAACATTGGCCGAAATCGAGATTCTTGTACTTGTACATTGTCTCGCAAGTTGCAACGCGTTAGGAGTGTACTTACGAGGAGTAGGAACATACCTGGGAATGATCCCGTCTGCTGATTTTGCTTGCGATGTTAACTGCAACTCAAGAAAGACGTGCACCACTCAAACGTGCGCTACGTGGCGCAGGCCTTGCAAGACTGCCTTGAAGAGTTGGGTGTCGAAGATGCAGTATGGTGCTCGAGGAGTTCAGACAAGGTCTACCAGGTGAGCAGAATCACACCTTCTTGTGGCTTTTCTTTCCACGTATCGTTATGCAGATTAATAGAACGACGTCAATATAAACACCGGCTATTTTATCAGCAGAAAACGCAGTTTTACTTCAGCTGCGCGGAAAACGTGTATCTTGAATATGAACAATCTGCGAATTTTCGTAATTATGCACGCTCTCGTCTGCGGACCGATAACAGCGAAGTGCTTCTTCTATCATGCTTAACTGTATACAGGCGTCAAGGCCAATGCAGTATACAAAGGACTGCGACTTACTCGAAACTCTCTCAACATCTGTTTAGACAGCGGGGCTTTGAAGTGCCCTATAGTCTCTATCACAATATCATTAGGCGCATGCAAGGATAAGCTGTAGCAGCAGTCCTCTAAAAAAACAATGTCTCGATAAAGCCCTGGTGGAGGTAAAGTTATTCGATTTCATTAAAAAAAACTAAATATACCAATTTTAGACATGATAACGCAAAGTATTACAACCAGTTTCGAAGCTCTATTCTGTGGTAATTACAATACAAAAGCATGCTTATTGGTCTATATGTGGCGTTTAAATATCCGGATGGCCTGCTTTGTTGGGCTTCACATTTCATGCTTTGCAAGTACTATCACGACATATGCAGTTGTTAACATTTAATATCGAAATTAGGGTGAATTCTCAACGTCATAATTCACGTAATAAGTTTGCATACTCCACGATGTGACTTACGAATCGAGCATTTCAAGTCAAAACTCATCAGGTGCTGTTCGCAAACATATTCAGATATTTTCGTAATACCCAGCAGAAACATGAAAAATTTTTATTTGAAACCGCGGCCATATTGAATGAATAACCTGAAACGTAGCTTCAACTATTGTTGATAAAATGCCTTCCTCACGCGCGTCTTTTCTAAACCTGGCGACGTTTGTTTCTTTTAAATACTCGTGTAACATGCTTACTACATGCGTTATGCTTCATTAATCATGCACGAATGTGGCTTCCCCCCTGCTTTTCGTCCGAGTGCAGGTCATGTTTCCCTGCGAGTCGGGTGAGGACACAGACCTGGTGCTCAAATCTCTCAACTCCAGAGGCATCGGCCTGGACGCGGGCTCCACTGTCGGGTGAGCTTGCCATGATAGCTTCAATAAAGAACTTACGTGCGTGGCAGAGCTGGTAGAGGCGAAGTCCCTGCTGTTCATCACAAGCCTAATTTGAAAAACTGCGATATGATCATTCGCGGGATCTTGTACACGTTCGGCCTTTGTTCGGTTACGAAGCGTTCTGTCTCGGCTCGCGCGACTGGTCAGAAGCAAGCTGCTCGTCCGAGACGGTCAGCTTTCGGTCATAGGCGCTTGCCGTAACCGAATTCTTGAGGATTGAACAAACAGAGATTGTGCATGCCATTTCGCCTGTGGCGGTGGGCCCATGGGAAAGCAGCACCAGTGCGTTACGGGTCACGGAAGTGTTGTTGATATTCTTGCGGGCCATGAGCCTGATTGAAACTTTGTAAATAGTGTAGTTCACGTGTGTGGCTGGTGTTGTGTTGTGTTTTCAACGTACATACCATAACCATCATCCAGCACATGAAGTAGCATCTCAGGTGTAAAGCCAAGCAAACGCCTCCAGCTCTTCATTACATAATTTTCTCTCTGGCGTTGAACAATCTTTGAAAACTTGGTTGATTTGGTGATGCGTGAATCACGGCGCAACAAAAGAGACGAGAGCGATAAGGAGAACGTACAAAGCACTATTTCCCCTTCTTGAGTGCCTTATTTGTACTTCTTATCGACCTCGCTTCGGTAGTTACTTTGTCGTTCATCATTACCTATCGGTAGAACAGCGACGTTTCTAATTTTTTTTTAATGTGTTATTGACGTTCGTTATTCTACAGCCTTTCTACCATAATGCCTTTCTACCATCTTCTACCTTAATGAGAAACAAACACAAGGGCTGATACTGTTTGATCAGTGCCCTTCTTCGAACTCGTAGGTTGCCCGTTCACCCACGTATCGAAATTTGCGAAGAGTACAGACGGAATTGCACTTGCCTATAGAGCACCCAGCTGGCCACTGTAGCTGCTGTTTCCAGGAGATATATGCAAATAGCGACGCCGTATTGATACCACATGGTCATACCGCATAATAGGTCATTATGCTATAATTAAAGCATGAACGGAAGCTTGTACCTAACGTGAGATATATGCAGAAGCTGAGGTCAACAACACTGTGGACAGCCTCACGCTCTGTTGCTCTAGACAAGTGTTATTCCAGTCTTACTATCAAAACCTACATGTTCCGTAGTTCATGCGTGCAGAGCCTGTTCTGTACACTCCGTTGGTCAAAAAGTCAACAAGGCATAACCGTAGAAACCACATTATTTCTACAGTTGCTACAAGGTACATCTCTGTTCGCGTCTTTTCCCCCCTTCGTCTCGTCATTCTGCTGCGTTGTGTGTCAAGCTCTTCACCAATACTAAATTATCTGAATTATCAACTCGAGGTCGCAGTGATCCACCTTGCCCTAGATGCCTCGCTTGGGTAACGAGAGCGTATGCATTGAGCAAACACTTTTTACACGTGTTTTCCGCACGCCTATCGCATTACACGCCTGCGGTCGGGTGACTTTATCGCTCACACTTTTCCGCCCCACACGTGTTGGGGAAGTTGCTCCGTCACAAGCTTCGGCGTTGAGAACAATCGATGTAGCCTTGTTTACGAAGTGTACACTGCAGAGTTATCTGCCAGAATCAAACATTTGCTTACCTGTCAGAACAAGATATCCCGATGCCTTTTTATCTTTATGGGAAAGTATCGCGAACGCAGGGCTGTTGGCCCCTCAGTATGCACGTGCGTGAGTGCACGTGCGTGCAATGTGCATGCCTATGGCAGAATTAGGGGTTCGCATTGTTTTATCTTATCGCCCTATTCAATGCCCTGAACGCTTACTTTCGTTAGCCACGGCGGATCAGTGGTTTTGGTGCTCGGCTGCCGACCCGAAGGTCACGCATTAGACTCCGGTCGCTGCGGTCGTCGCGAAGTGCAGCGATAGTGTAGTGGTTAGAGCATTCGCCTCGCATGCAAGAGGTCCGTGGTTCAAATCCCGGTACCGCGCAGTTCCCAACCGGATTAAAAAAAAAATCCGCGTGTTGATGGAACTGCATTAAGAGGCCTGGGGTGCGGCCTCACCGGTAACCACCGCCGGGAACGCACTCCCTCACGAGAGAAGGATTGGCCACCCTGGTGCAGTATCTGGCCACTACCTCCCACCTCCCACATGCTGCGGTCGCATTTTGATGGAGGTGAAATGTTACAGGCCCGTGTACTGCACGATGTCGGAGCAGGTTAGGGTACCCCAGGTGGTCCAAACCTCCGGAGCCGTGCACTACAGCTTCCCTCATAATCATATCGTGGTTTTAGGACGTTAAACGCCAGATATTATTAAGGTATCGAATAGACCAATACTGAATTACCAGTGGTCCTGCAGAAAAAGTGGACGTCACAAACGTGCCTATCAGCATTAAAAAGGAGAGCTTAGCCAGTAAGTGAAATATAAGGCAATTGCATATGACGAGAATTGAGACGATACATATAGCGCGAAAACAAAACGATGACACAGAGACAAGGACACGAAAGACACGAATGCTAACTTCCAACTGAGTTTATTGCGCAGACGATAGTTATAGCGCGAGAACAAAACGACGACACAGAGACAAGGACACGAAAGACACGAATGCTAACTTCCAACTGAGTTTATTGCGCAGACGATAGTTATAGCGCGAGAACAAAACGACGACACAGAGACAAGAAGGACACGAAAGACACGAGCGCTAACTTCCAACTGAGTTTATTGCGCAGATGATAGTTATAGCTCGAGAACAAAACGACGACGCAGAGACAAGGACACGAAGACACGAGACACGTAGCGCTCGTGTCTTCGTGTCCTTCTTGTCTCTGTGTCGTCGTTTTGTTCTCGCGCTACAACTATCGTCATGCCATACCAACTAGCCCAAGCTGCCACATTCATTGCGCAGAACACGAAAGTATATAGAGGAGAAAGTAACCATGTGATAAAAACCATATGGCACAAAGAGCAGAACATGAGTAAGATAAAAACAGACAAAAAACAAAAGCACAAAAAACGGCAGAGAAAAATTTACAAGAAAACGAAACAGAAAAGTAAAGAGAATATAATTACTTGCGCGCACCGAAACCTTCGAGGAACCCGAGTTCCTTCTAGGACAGAGCCACGGAGGGCTTGCTAATACAAGGCACCTGTTCGCGTGCCATCTGCGCGGCCTCGACAATGGTTTTTTTCACATGGTAACTGTCTCCTCTATATATTTTCGTGCTCTGCGCGATAAACTCAGTTGGAAGTTAGTGCTCGTGTCTTTCGTGTCCTTCTTGTCTCTGTGTCGTCGTTTTGTATTCGCGCTATAACTATCGTCATGCCATACCAACTAGCCCAAGCTGCCACACTTCTAATTGTGAGTTTAGAGATTAGGGTATACACCGGACAAACATGCGTTCTTGAGTGGTACCGAGAAACCTCGATCTTGTTCTGAAACGCGGTTGCAACACTGCTGAACTTTGCCGTATTTTTTTTTTTTTCAGCGTTGTTCCTTGCGCGATATTTTACCAAGGTGGTGACGATGCTACGACAGAAGACCACGAGTAAGTGCACATTCCAGATCTTGACTGCTTACCTCCATTTCGTACTGTCTCATTATACTTTTTCAGTGTTGACTAAAACGCGAAAGGCTACTTGAACGATTATGATACCGAAGTCTAGAAAAAATACGCTTCGCCATTGAGATTACGCTAACCAAACATCTTTACACCTGGTAGACTTTTATAACAAAGCTAGCCTTTCTATCAGCATCATCACTTTTCGATTAGCTGCGACACTTTCGAAGGTAATCACTGAAGAGTTTAGTCCTACAAACTTTATCTCGGTCTCGAATAACAGACAGCACAGTCGCAGTTTTTTGTCGTGTAAAATTGCAATTTATAAAGATAATGAATCTGAGTCCACAGCAGCCCGGCTCTCTGGGTGGTAAATGCTTTAACGCTGTTACGTGGTTAAATTGTCGAAATTGGCAATATCCTATAGCGAAATAGAACGGCGCGAATTGATCATATGAATCACGAATCTGAAAGGAAACTGAACGGGCACTGAAAATCCGGTGAAAGTACACAGTCGTACTTTTGTGATACTTTGAAACATGATTACATGATCATTGATAACGTTCGCAGAGAGGAAGCCTCCGGCTTCAAGACTGCCCAGCAGAAATTTCTCAAGTCTGTGACGGCACGTCTCACGGTAGCCCAGGTTAGTATAGTAAACTTGTACTGCAATCCTTGTCCTGGTCAGTTGCAATCTATTACGGTTGGTGGCACTGCAGAGGCAGTGTTAGTGTCATTGGGGTTACTGGTTTGTAACACATCTATTGATCCTCATCCATGCGTACCTTTTGGTCCTGATCATGGATGCTTTAGAGATTACGAAAATAGCTTTAAAGCTGGCCACACAAGCGGTTTGCGTACGCAGTATAGGTTAAAGCCACGGTACTGCACATGTGCGAAATCTCCAGCACACGCGTACGAAACCGAAAGCACGGACCGTTCTGGCACTGCGAGCTCTTGCAGTCTTTGTGTGGCTTGCGTTTGGGGACGCCCACCACGTGTGCGCAAGCTCTATGGGCCTGATTGCACACCCAGTACTGAATCTGTCTACTAATTTGGTTGACTCTGAAGATATTGGTTGACTCTGAAGATATTGGTTGACTCTGAAGATATTGGTTGACTCTGAAGATATTGGTTGACTCTGAAGATATTGGTTGACTCTGAAGATTTTGGCTGACTCTGAAGATATTGGCTGACTCTGAAGATATTGGTTGACTCTGAAGAATTTGGTTGACTCTGAAGACTCCGAAGATATTACGAGTCGGGGTCGCTGTACTTGCTGAACTTGTCCACCGCGGTGCTGTAGCGGTACACGGTGCTCAGCTGCTGACGAACATCGCACGTTTGATTCCGGCCGCGGTGGCCGGATTTCGACGGAGGTGAAAGGCCATAAACCCGTGTACTGTGCTATGCGAGCGCGCATTAAGGGATAACTCTGGATGATCGAAATTCCCGGATCCCTTCAACACGGCGTTCGTCGTATACCATAAGTAGATTTTGTTACTTCTAGGAGCATTTTTTTTAATTTTACCTCACGTTCGAGCATATTTGCGAACGGGTCCTCTGAGAGGTGCGATTGTTATGTTATGTCGTACTTTTACAGATACGAGTTATTCAAAATGCGGAAGAGAGAGAGAGAAGCTTGACTCGGTTGGCTACCCTACACTTGGGGGGGAGGGGAGAATAACAGAACGTAAAGAAATAGAAAAGAAGACGAGTAAGAAAGAGAAGCATGAATAGTCAGCTCGAGACTACACAGCACGGTTTCGCACAGTTCTTTCACAAGCGGTCGTATTATGGAAGCCAAGCTCTGTCAGCTGGATTCACGGCCGCTTACAGAAGAGAAGATCCTGGGACCTTGGCCAACGGCTTCCCAAAATATGGAAGATAAACTAAATACTGTACTTGTTGATGCTTGCAACATCATTTCATAGTGTAGAATTGTTTTGTGGAAAAGCTGACTGCTCCTTTGGTACTTCTCTGTAAGTTAGTGCATTTTTTTATTTCCATTGTGTAAGGCTGCAGCTGGTATACGCCCAGCACGATCAAGACTACGTCAGGAGGCAGACCACCTTTATCTCATACCATGATCAACGTCTTTGTATTGACCAAAAAAGTGAAGAAATGAAATGAAAAGCTGTGTCCTTAGCAGTGTTCGCCCCTGCGACTGACCGGTGTCTTCTGTTCTCTTCCGCAGGTCGTTGAAGGGGTGCGGTCAAACGGGGAACTCAACTTCGACTACGTAGCTTTCATCATACTAGCCGGGTGAGCATTGGCGTCCGTGGCGTAACCGATAGAGCGACCGAGGACGAAAGTGTGCAAATCATTTTGATCTTTATTGTGTGCGTCACAGTTTGCTGTAAACGCGCCAAAGTGTGCTTTTGAGGGATCGAAGCTAATCAAGCTGCTTCTCAATAGTTTATGTCAGCTTACCTCATCTTCTGATAAAACAAAAAACACGAAAAATATTGTTCTTTAAAGTGCACGATTCAACTTATTTTCCTTTTATTTTCTGGCGCAGGATGATTGCAGCATTAGGTTTGATGGATAACAGCGTGGTCTCCATCATTGCAGCTATGCTTGTCTCGCCGCTCATGGTAAGTTTCGTTTACACAGATGCTTGAAGGAGACGTCATGCTGACGTCATCATTGTATTTGACTTCACGATGCTTCACAGTGCAGTGAGAAATCGTGCCTCACTTCACTATATATACTCACCTTTCCAGCAGATATGAGGCCAGTTTATGTAAGAGCCACTGATCTGTTCGACGCGCAGGGTCCCATCGCGGCCATCACGTTTGGAATCATCATCAGGGACAAGTCGTTGGTCAAAGTTGGACTTCGTACAGAACTGTGCGGGCTTTGCCTCTGCCTCGTGTTTGGTGAGACATTGACCACAAAAAGGGTCGTGCTTTTTTTTTTTCGCTCGTCCTAAATTTCGAGACTTGGATTGATTCGATGTATCAATAAAAAATGCTACAAACTGGTACGAAGTATAGGCGTCCCAGTGGGCGCTAGGCAGAAAATAAAATAAAGGAAGACGATTGTATAATGCAGGGAATTCATGGGAGAATCTGAATACTTCTGGTAGGCCTGTCATTCGTACGCATATTTTACTTGTAATTCACATTATCGTAGCTGTCGCAGTGGTCTTCGCTGCCGTGGTAAATTCGAACTAATTGGCTGGTTAGACTATTACGGAACAGATTCTTTGTGTTCATATTTTGTTTACCGAGAGGAGAAATCCGGCTTTATCATGACTGCATGCACTTGCGCAGATATATTGCTGCTTACCACTCACGAACCCTAATTCAAGTTTATCAGTTTCACCGTTGTGCGGTATAGACGCCCTAATCTCTCCTTGCTGTGCACACGAAGCGGACATGACTACGGAATTAGCTAACACCACGGCGCCACGGCCGCTGCCTGTATTGATACAGCGCGTGTCATCGTTTGACAAAACCGATAAACTAGACGTTGCGGTATTTAGGCGTAATGTATATGTAGTCATTGAACCTCACTATGTCTTGTTAACCCGACATACCATCTTGCATTTATTCTGCACAGCTCTTCCAAACTCGTAGAGTTCTAGCGTTAGTTTCTGTTCAACATTGCTCTTACGCTATTACCGAAGTTGGGCAAACATAAATTTGCTGTCGCAATAAGTTATTGCACTTAAGTTTGCGAACTTTCATCTCTACAACCTAGAGATAAACGTGCGACTTGAATACCGTGGTAGTAATGACTGGTGATGTCGCAGGGTTCTTTTTCGGTCTCATCATGGCCTACTGGGGAGACATTCAGGGGCCAGGAGGCTGGGGACCCAACACGTGGCCAAACTCTGAGCAGACGGCCAGGTAAGTTGTCCATGCTGAACACGTGTTATTTGACTAACAACACGGGGGACTGTGTTTGATTTCAGAGAAACTTTTAC